>NW_019268590.1:924761-934383 GCF_002738365.1 Cucurbita moschata | reverse complement strand
AGCCATGGCTTCCTCAGTGAGAGAGGAGAGCAGGAGACAGAGAAGTCGTTGATCGGCTGCTCTCCATGCCAAATATTTGGGGTTGAGTGTTGAAGAGGTTTCTGGTTCAAAGCGAGGTGGTGGAATCATAGTTCCATCGACATAGCCCAGCATGTCTTGTCTCTCAAGGAGAGGGAGAAGTTGGCTTTTCCAAAGAAGATAATTGGAGGAAGAAAGTTTGATGGTGATCATATGGATTAGAGTATTGAAAGGAAAAAGATGATAAGAAGATTCGGAAGCCATAGAGAAGAAAAGATTAGGGTTGTTAAACCAAAATGGCTCTAGTACCATGTGAATGTTTGCTGAATCCACCACACCTAAATGGGGGTGAGAGTTCTCTTATTTATAATCATTTACAGAATACAGAAATATTGTAAATTACAAATAATATGGAAATAGCAATAAAAGGAAAGAATAATAAATGAATAAAATATATTTGCCTTTAATAAAAGGGCAAATATAGTAACCCGTAATGTAAGGCAAATATAAATATTTGCCTTATAGATATTTGCCTTATAATGAACGGTCAACTATCCTTAACACCCCCCACAAGACCCGTCTGATGGCGAAGGGCTACGTCCAGAAGCAAGGAGTGGACTTCGAAGAGGTATTTGCACCAGTGGCAAGGTTAGAATTCGTCCGTCTCTTGCTGGCAATTGCGGTACATTACTCTTGGGAGGTTCACCATATGGACGTGAAGTCTGCTTTCCTTAATGGAGAGCTGAAGGAGACCGTTTACGTCTGACAACCACCTGACTTCCTGGATAGCGACAACCCCGATAAGGTACTGCGCCTACACAAGGCACTCTACTGGCTTCGACAAGCCCCACGAGCCTGGAACGCGAAGCTCGACAGTACCCTACTGTCACTGAAATTCAAGCGTTGTGCCTCTGAGCATGGCATGTACACGCACGGCCATGGCAAGCAACGACTGATTGTGGGAGTGTACGTTGACAACCTCATAATCATTGGAGGCGACGTGGAAGTCCTCAAAAAGTTCAAGAAGGAGATGTCAAAGAACTTCGAGATGAGCGATCTCGGAGTGCTCAGCTACTACCTCGGCATTGAAGTGCAACAGAACTCTACCTACATCTCCATCTGCCAAAGTGCATACGCGAAGAAGCTACTAAACACAACTGGGCTTGTGGACAGTAATCCTACAAGGACACCAATGGAGGCCCGACTCCAACTAAAGAAGGCTGGCACTACGATGACAGTCGACTCCACCAATTACCGCAGCATTGTCGGGAGTCTGCGCTATCTGGTAAACTCTCATCTTGATCTTGCTTATTCTGTTGGATACGTAAGCAGGTTTATGGAAGCACTTAGGGAGGAGCATCTAGTGGCTGTCAAGCGCATCCTGCACTATGTAGCCGGAACCAGAGGCTGGGATGTAAGAGACTGCGTAGGGAGAGGAAAGGAGAAACTCAAGCTGGTCGGCTACAGTGATAGTGACATGGCCGGTGACGTTGATGATCGTAAGAGCACCAGCNGAGAGAAAGCGATCCACTAATGCTATACGTAGACAACAAAGCTACGATCTCCCTGATGAAAAATCCAGTTTTGCATGACTGGAGCAAGCACATAGAAATCAAATTCCACTACATTCGAAAATGTGCATATCGAGGGCTCATCAAGATTGATTTCATTCGAAAATGTGCAGATCGAGGGCTCATCAAGATTGATTTCATACGAAAAGAGAAACACTTGGAGACATTTTCACCAAGTCCCTAGCGCGGGTAAAATTTGAAGAACTACGCTCAAAGATCGGAGTTCAAATAATAAGGTAGATATAGCACAGCTTTTAGGAGGAGATTGTTAAATAAAAGTTATGTTCCTTAGGTCTGAGTTCACACCAATGGAAGAGCGTAATTCTAGTTGCCATCTTTGGCCAACTTGGGCGAAGTCTTCGCCCACTTTTCTATTTTTTGTAATTAGTTTTTCTATTTTTGTAATTACTTTTGTTATTTAAAGAATTCAACTCAAAATAAATAAAACATCGAGATTTCAGCAAATCTCTCTCCCTCTCTCCTTTTACTTCCGCTATTTTTTCTTTCGAAGAAACCTTCTGCCAGCTTTTTCGTCGACATTTTCCTCCGAATTGCCAGAGTCAACATGAGGGAGGTATTTTAGGGGAGGGACTGAGAGATCAGAGAAGAGGTGGTCAGTTTTTTTTTTTTCTTCTTTATTTTGTTCTTTTATTTTAATATATATATATATATATATATAATAAACCCAACGAGGCGTTACAATGATGATGTGATCGCGTATCTCCTTACTAGTCTTGACCCTGACTATGATCCCTTCGTTGCCTTGATGACTACTAAGAGTGAAGCCCTCATGCTTGATGATGTGTTTGCATATCTAATGGCATTTAAAGCTCGCCAACTACAACACCAAGTTGAACTTCAGTTAAATCCTGGATCTTCGGCTAATTATGTTAGTCATGGTGGTCGGTAGAAGAACCGTGGGCGTATGGATTGTGGTCGTGGCTGGTGGTCATCGTGACCCTTCTGCTCGTCCTTTCTGCCAGATCTGCGGCAAAGTGAGGCATACACAGAACTTAGAATTTCCTGCAAATTTGTTAGGCAAGGGATTTTCTGGGTCAGGCAATCATGAGATACCCTAGACCAACCTCAATCACACCGAACTTAGAAGTTTTTTGGAGTTAGCGAAGTACTACAAAAGGTTTGTTTAGGATTTCTTCAAAATATTTGCAACTTTGACAATGTTAACTAAGAAGGGTAAGTCTTTCTTTGGACAATGACACATGAGTAGATTTTTTCAAGAGCATAAGGAATTTTTGGTGTATGCGCTAGTACTCGCACTATTGGATTGTACAGTAATCTCATGGTGTACAACGATGCCTCAAGGAAAGGTCTAGGGTTGCGTGTTGGTGTGGATGGCAAAGTAATTGTATTTACCTCCTAATAGCTTAAGAAATATGAGCGTCACTATCTGACCCTCAATTTGAAGTTAGCAACTACGGTGTTCGCTTTAAAAATATAGTGATATTACTTGTATGGTGAAAAGGTAAAGGTATTTACTAACCAATAGAGCCTCAAGTATCTTATTTACGAAGAAAGAGTTGAAGATGAGACAAACGAGATAATTGGAGTTCGTAAAAGATTATGATACCAAGATCCTTTATCATCTATGTAAAGCTAACTTAGTGGCCAATGTGTTGAGTAGAAAAACAACTCACTCTTCTGGCATGTCATTTTTTGTTCTCCAATTCTCTAAAAATTCCACTAGATGGTCATAATTCAAGTCATTTTGGGCTTAGTATGGGGTAAAATAGTCAAAAGATCACCTTCCACGCACCTTCACGCACCCCATGCGTGGTAGGAAAGGCTTCTATGCGCAATTTCACTTGCAACGGGCTCACGTGCAAATACCTCGGCCAATCGCTGCGACCGTTAATTTAAGCATAAGTTAACATAAACTCCCAAAAAAAAATTTCACTACTTGACACGCATCCCACTCGCGTGCACTTAAAACGTTGCCTCATTGATTTTGCTTCAGTTAACGTAGGGTCGGCACATGTCCTTCCACCTCCATGAGCGCACTTAGATTTAATCCACCCCCAACTCACGTGCACCCAAATTTTGCAATATTTCCTAATTCCTTTCAATTTTTATATATTTTTCTACAAAACTCGATTGCCTTCTTAAAAAAAGTACGAAGTTTTTAAATCGAACAAAGTTAATTTCATTTAATTGCATTGACGGTGAAAAAAAAGATAAGCACATTCAAAGTAGGGGCAATTTCTTAAAACTTACCCTTCTTTGACTTTGAATGGAACTCCAATTTTTAAGTACCGTCCCTCTCAAGTTCGTTCACAAGATTTGTTCAAAATGATCTCCTAATACCTAACCAATAATTTCTAGAAGTTAAACATCTAAATGTTTGAATATGAAGAAAAATAGTTGCTAAAAACTCATAACTATTACCTTCGATTTTTCCTTGTTTCTTAACACATTCTAGTGTCTAGATCAATAGCAAAACGTTATGAGCAATTTTTGTGAAGAAAGCTTGGTAAAAAATGACTCTAAGTCATCGAATCAAGTGGTGGAATATTGTTTTCTTTTAACTTTCTTTCCAAAACCCTAACCTCTTCTTTTCTCTTTCTTTTTTCTTCTTTCTTTTGTTTATCCTCTCTTTTTCAAGTGGCTTCATCATCTCAAGTGGCTTCATCGTCGTGATGATTCCATCATAAGACCATGACCAAGGCAATCGGCTTGTTATGCACCGACTTCAAATCTCTAACATGTATCTCCATAGACTTCTCCCATATGAAAAACCCTCACTAAAAAAAAGTGACTCATGTACAACAACATATGAAGAGTCTGGGGTATACTTCTACATTGTAGACATATGGAACACGTTATGCACGGTGGCAAGTGTAGGTGGTAGTGCCAATTTGTATGCTACTAGTCCTATTTTCTCTAGGATCTTAAAGGGACCTACAAATCTTGTGTGCAACTTGCCCTTCTTCCGAAAATTCAACACCCCTATCATAGGTGCAACTTTGAGAAAGACATGATCACTCGTAACAAACTCAAGTTCCTTCCTACGAGTGTCTTCGTAGTGCTTTTGCCTGCTTCGTGCCTTCAGTATTCTTTATCTGATTGTTTGCACTGCTGCATTAATAATCTAAACCAACTTCGACCCTAGAAGTTGTTGCTCACCTACCTCTTCCTAGAAAATAGAAGTTTGACACCTACACTCGTATAGAATCTCTAAGGTTGCCATCTACAAAGTCACATGTAGCTATTATTATAAGCAAACTCCATTAAGTACAAGTGTTCATCCCAACAACTAGCAAAGTCTATAACACAATGTCCTCAACATATCCTCTAGAATCTAGTTCAACCTCTCAATTTATCCATCTATATGTGGATGAAAAGTCGTACTTAACCTCAATTACATACCCAACATCTTATGTAGACCCTTTTAGAAATGCAGGGTGAACCTTGTTTCCTGATCTCACGTGATGAAATTGGAATACCGTGTAGATGGACTATCTCTTTAACATACAACTGAGTCCACCTATCCACTTGGTATGTGATTTTTCTAGGAATGAAGTGAGTTGTCTTGGTCCACCTATCTTCGAATGACCTAAATGATTGTGAAACTATGCTTGGTGTTTGGCAAATCCAAGATAAAGTCAATAATCACGTCTTCCCACTTCCATAGAGAAACATTAGCAGTTGCCACAACCCCGAAGGTCGTTATCTCGGTTTATTTACATATTGAAAGGTCACACATTGACCTACACACTCAATTATTCTTCATTTCTTGCCACGAGTAACTAGTCTTTAAGTCCTTATACATCTTCGTACTTTCAGGGTAGAACGTATAAGACATATAGTGAGCTTTAGTTATAATATCCTTCCAAATTTTCTCATCCCATGGTATGCATAGGCAGGCTTCCCACAACAAATTGTCATCTTACGAGACGTAAACCCCTTTAGCCTATCTATCTCTTACTATTCCTAGATCTTTTTAAGGTACCACCTAGGCTTGACTATGGCCAAGCATATGCTTAAGCTACTAAAAACCAACGAAAGAGAAAGAAACGTGAATAATAATGTAGGTGTATGTGTCTATATATTGCATAACTGGAGAAGTAATATATGATCATATTACAGTGAGATGATGCATATAATACTTGCATTCATAACTTGACTTCAATTCTTTATGGGTCAAACATATATACGCATACTATTTTGATCATATTGATAGTACATTTTATATCATGATATTCTATAAAGCATAAATGTGGTCATAAAATCATACTAGTCATACTCAACATACATGGAAGTATATGCATCACATCAACCTACATTAACATAAAAAAATTAATAACATGTACACAAATATCACGTATTGTGATTCATACAACAAACAATTTCATCCAACCATGCTCAAGGTAATCCAATTGTAAATTTACTTACGATTTTAGGCTTAAGCAGGTGCTCCTATGCTCTCCAAGTATAATCATTCAAAGATTTAGCTTTGATGTGATCCAATTTCACCTGTCTTTCACGATGTCACTTAACCTAAGCTAGTCCTAAACAATGAGAAATAATCTTAATGGGCCAAAATAGTAGTGAACTAACATTTTCAAACTTTAATTAGGTTCAAAGTTATCTAAAGTAGGTAAATCGAGCCACAGTTGGCCATATCGAGCCAAAGAGAGTTAGTTGGAGTCACCAAGTCGAGCGCAAGGGGAAATGGCTATTGGAAGTCGTACACAAGTTATAGCCTAGAGCTAAGCTCCAGGCTTATTGCATATGATGGAGGCAGCTGGGAGCATCAGAGGGATGGGTTGCTCGCATTTAGTTATGAGCATGCATCAGCGATTTGTTGGGCTTGCTTCGTGGATTAAGGTTCGGATAAGCACACTCAGATTGGACCGTCTAAAGACTTCGTGGACATGGGGCGAGGTTGTTGGGTTGAACATCTGTCTACATTATGGGTTAATTGAGAGCGAGATGTCATAGTCATGCTTGATAAGGGTGTCTTGCCTGTGGCTGCATGTCCATTCTAAATCCTTTTACCTTACTTCAATGTAAGTTAGCTATTTATTATTTTATCATTTTAATTTATGTGTATGTCTACACTTGTCAAAAGTTGATTGATCTCAAAATGTACTATAGGGAGATACAACTGTTGTCAATCCTTCTTACCTAGATTATATGCTATGAATGTTCTTATTGTTCCTTATTGCTTGCAAGCTTATAACATAACTTTCTCAAATTGATTTTAAAATGTTTTATTTAACTTTCTAATGACCTCGTTTTTTTAAATTTGTTTTTTAAGAGTGGGGTTAGAGACTTGAGCATAGGTCATCCATACCAACAACAACCTAAGTTTTAGTTGCCTTACTTACTCGAGGACAAGAGTAAATGTCGTAATGATCGCGCTGTGAATCCTAAAAGAATGTGATTTTGATGGTTGGTATTAGAGTCAAGTTTTCTCCTAGAATTCAAATCAACAAACATATGCGCTAAGAAATAGAGCAAGTCCCAGGTTGATGGTTGGTTGAGATTGAAGAATTGACGTTCTATTTACGAGAAGTTTTTGACGATCTTTGACTTTTGGAATCTTGTATGAGTGAGATTATCACAAAAGTTGATAAGATTGATCGTTAGCTGGCTACCTAGATGAGATACCCATCCAAGAATTGATGCTCACAGTTGAGACCATGGGTCAAATAAAGTTATACGAACTGGTGGCATCGAGCGTGAGGGTAGCTCGACAGACTTTATTGCCTACATGAAGGAACTTGTCGAAGGTTTATAAAACTCCCGAAAAGTGATGGGTTAGATGGTTTCAAGGACTGTCATTCCTTATAAGCTAGCTTATCGGGTCAATCCAACCGAGACAAAAGAAATTCAAAGGCAAGTGGAGGAGCTGATGAACAATGGTTATGTACCAGAAAGTTTGAGTCCATGTTCTATACGAGACTTATTGGTGCCAAAGAAAGATGAAACTTGGCGCATATGCATGAATAATAGAGTCATCAACAAAATCACGGTAAAGTATCGACATTCTATTCCTAGGTTAGACGATATGCTTGATTTATTGCATGATTTGTGTCTATTTATAAAATTATTTTGAAATCTGGATATCATCAAATTAGAATGCACGTAGGAGATGAATGGAAAACAACTTTCAATATTAAGTTTGGATTGTATGAATGGCTTGTTATGCCTTTTAGGTTAACTAATGCTTCTAGTACACCTATACGCTTAATATATAATGTTTTGAGAAAATATATGAGAAAACATGTTGTTGTTTATATTGATGATATTATAATTTATTTGATGATTTTGCTTGAGCATATGGAGCATGTTAAATTAGTTTTGATTACACATAGAGAAGAGAAGTTTAATTTTAATAAGGGTAGTTTTTGCATGGAAAAAGTTCACTCTATTGGCTTCGTAGTTGATAAAAGTAAAAAATAGCATTAGATAGAGACAAAGTTAAATTCATTATGGATTTTCCGAACACCAAAGAGTGCACGTAAAGTTTGGAGTTTTCATGAGTTAGCTAACCTCTATAAGAGATTTATAAATGATTTTAGAACCATAACTTAACTATTGAATGACTTAGTGAAAAAGAATGTTGTTTTTAAATGGGGAGGAATGCAAGAGAATGCATTCAATTTGGTTAGGAACAAATTAAGTAATGCATCATTATTTGTTTTGCCTAGATTTTATAAAATTTTTAAAATTGGATGTGATGCATGTGGGTTAGTCATAAGTGTTGTTTTAATTCAAGATGAAAAGCCGTTATTGTATTTTAATGAAAAACTAAATGGGGCAACATTGAAATACCCTACTTATGATAAAGAATTGTTTGTAGTTCATATATTGCATGTGCCGCAACACTACTTATGGCCTAGAGAATTTGTGATCCACTTTATCATGAAAACTTGAAGTATGTGAAGGTCAAAGCAAACTGAACCGTAGACATGCAAAGTGGGTGGAATTAATTGAAACATTTTCGTATGTCACCAAGTATAAGCAAGGTAAGGATAATATAGTAGCTTATGTGTTATCTAAAAGGTATGATTTCTTTACTTCTCTGCAAAAATTCTTGGAGTTAGAGCATATTATTGAATTATATAGAGATGACCAAGACTTTAGAACTATTTATGCATCTTGCCGGTGGATGATTATTATGTGCTTCATAAATTTTTAATTACTAAGAGTATGCTCTATAAAAGATTTGTTTTTGAGAGAAGCATGTGGTGGCGCTTGAATTTGAACCAACGTGCGAAGAGCTCAATTGATTTCAAACCTGTAGCATTAGCCACTCAATCACATCAACATTTGTTAGAAAAAACTATGTTTAGTTTTATAAATTATGTAAATGTCAAATGGTCAATTTGACTTATTCTTTGTGGAGATTAAAGGGGATCGGGAATAAATCTCGTCCACAAACATCTCGAATAAATTCCGTCCACAAACGTCTTTTGTCGGGAGACTATAAATACCCACAATATGTTATGTAAAATTCAGATTCGTGGAAAAATGTAATTCAAATTTCAAATTGAGACATTTCCCTTAGAAATTCGAGCATCATATTTGCCATTTCTAAGTTTCAAGCAATTCTTGTAGTAGAATTGCACCCGAGCCATTCAATCAAGCCTTGATCAAGTTAGATCGTGGAGTGACTCAATTTAGAACAAGGTTCCAAATCTTGCTTCTAGATCTTTGGTCCTAAGAGGTAAGTATAAGGAGGTGTTTATTACTTTGATTCAAAGGTTCTTACTAAAACAAAAGCTTGGATCGTTGGGCTGAGGATTAGGGTTGCCTTATCACTCATGTGGTCAGATAGATGTCACTTGTTTGTCTTGTTGGGCCTCATGTGGTCGGATAGATGTCACTTGCCTGTCTTGTGTGGAGGTCACAACCTACTTTTTGTCAATGAGGTTGGCCTCATGTGGTCAGATAGATGTCACTTGTCTGTCTTGTTGGGCCTCATGTGGTCGGATAGATGTCACTTGCCTGTCTTGTGTGGAGGTCACAACCTACTTTTTGTCAATGAGGTGGGCCTCATGTGGTCA
>NW_019268590.1:913630-917695 GCF_002738365.1 Cucurbita moschata | reverse complement strand
ATCCTTCACAGGTTGTTCGTAACTAGAGCTGGGTCAATTTACCGTTTTACCCCTGAAGTTACTTCTTGTTCCTTATGTCTCACTGATCCTCTAATGAACAATTGGTTTGTGGTCCAACCAGTAAACCGTATCCCTCTCAGGCCAATGAGAGGGTGGGGCCCCTTGTTTAAGACCTAGAGTCAGTGCTTAAGAGAACTACCTTTCTTCTATCCCTAAAAGTGGGTAGGAGTGAATTCCGTCTTGCACCCCACGTCCCTAGCCATTCACCCAGTCTTACCCCTGAAATGGGAGGCCTGTTGAGTCGGCGAACTAGAGCCACTCTCACCCATGCAAATCTAAGGATAATTTCGAATAAACAGGAGTTCATGGTTAGCTCAGGATTAAAATCGAGTTACCTAGGTTATCGAATGAAAAGAAAATCAGTCTCAACAGTAAACGACTTTATAAAGTGAGAGTGGTTTTTTTCATGGTCCGATCTTATGCAATACTCATTGCATAGGACGCCCCCACTCACATGTTTCCACATGCACAATTTAGTGATCACATTGTTTATATCATATACAAAAGTGGGCCGCATCCATAGTGTCCCCAGAATAAGGTACTCAGCCTTATCCTTATACTATAGATCATTTTTACTATATACTTGAACTTGATCCACTCTTATGTCTCTACATATAGTTCAAGTAATCATACTATAGCCAGAGTGTTCTTAGTTTATTGGATTTAGATTAATGATCGTAAAGTTCACTTTATTCAATAACAATTTTTACTGAATAAACATCAATAATAACTTTATTGAAAATAGAATATATCTTTGTTTACAAACTATGAGTTTTAGGACATAAAACCCAACAATTGTTACCAAGATAAATAGAATAACCGGATGTAGAACGACGAGTATCGGGACAACCAGCCCAGTCAGCATCCGAATAAGCGACTAGCGTACTAGGAACAGTGGATGAACGAAAGGTAAGACCAAAGTGGAGTGTTCCTTTGACATAGCGAAGAATACGTTTGACAGCAAGAAAGTGATCTGCAGTAGGGGCATGCAAGAATTGACTGACAGAATTAACAGCATAGGTAATATTTGGACGCGTAATAGTCAAGTACTAAAGGGCGCCAACAAGAGATCTGTAGAGAGTAGGACCAGAGAAAGGAGGACCATCAGCAGTCAGGTGTTGAGAAACAACCATGGGAGTGTGAACTGGTTTGCTATCGAGCAACTGAGCACGAGTAAGAATATCTTGAGCATATTTTAACTGACTAATAAAGAGACCATCAGGAGTGGGTGAAGCTTCAAGACCAAGAAAGTAACTGAGAGAACCCAAATCTTTGGTAGCAAACTCAGAATGAAGCTTGCGAGTAAAGTTGTCAATAAGAGATGAGTTGTTGTCGGTAACAATAATGTCATCAACATAGGGAAGCAAATAGATAAAGTTAGATTGCTGATGAAAGACAAAAAGGGACGTGTCAGCGCGACTGCAAGAAAACCCAAGTGTGAGAAGAAATGAGCTAAAACGCTGAAACCAAGCACGAGGAGCTTGCTTTAAGCCATAGAGGGCTTTCTTTAATAGACAAACGTGAGTGGGAAATCGACGATCAATATACCCAGGAGGTTGTTCCATATGAACACGTTCGATAAGAGTTCCATTGAGAAAAGCATTCTTGACATCAAGTTGTCGAAGAGGCCATTTATTTGTGACTGCAATAGAAAGCACAACACGGACAGTGGTAGCTTTGACAATCGGACTGAAAGTGTCAGTGTAGTCAAGACTAGTAACCTGATTATAACCTTTGGCAACAAGACGAGCCTTGAAATGCTTGACGGATCCATCAGGCAAATATTTAATACGAAACACCCATTTAGAGCCCACGATGTTGGTGTTGGCGGGGCGAGGAACCAAAGTCCAAGTATCATTTTGTTGTAACGCTCGAATTTCTTCATCCATGGCAACCACCCAAACAGGATTCTTAGCCGCAGATTTGAATCCTTTTGGCTCCGTGGATGCAAGAAGAGTAGAAAGAAGTCCAGATGAGCCCAAAATACCAAGATTTGCTGGATGATGAGTCTTGAATATACCAGCTTTGGCTCGTGTGATCATAAGATGAGTGCCCAAAGAAGAGAAATCAACAGGAGGTTCAATAGAGGTCGAATTAGAAGTCGAGGGTGGCAAAGTGGAACCTGCAAGAGAAGTATCAACCTGCACAAACTCATCTATAAGGTCAGAACAAATATCACACGGGGATGAACTGGATCGAGGAATGTGCGGTGATGAAGTGGTAGGTGGGGATGAATCAATATGATGAAGATGTGGTTCCAAGAAATTTGAAATAGGAATAGAGGAAAGAGGTTGGGTCTGGGAGTTAGGGATAGTAGGAAAGTGAGTTTCATCAAATTGAGCATGGTAGGTGATATATAGCTTAGTGGTGGCGGGATCAAGACAACGGAACCCTTTATGAGCAGTACTATAACCCAAAAAAATACAAGGAATGCTGCGGGGAGAAAGCTGGTTAGGCATATAATCACGCAAATAAGGACAAACACGACAACCAAAGAGATGCAAATTATCATAATGTAGAGTGTAGCCATAAAGGAGTTCAAAGGGTGACTTACCTCCAAGAAGTGGAGAAGGCAACCGGTTGATAATATAAGCTACAGTGCTAAAGGCGTCAACCCAAAACCGAGGAGAAAGATGAGAGTGAAAGAGAAGGGCCAAGTCAGTCTCAGTCACATGACGATGTTTTCTCTCAGCATGACCATTTTGAGCAGGTGTATATGGACAAGAGAGTTGATGGTGGATGCCAGAATTACGTAAATGAGTTTTAAAACAAGTACTAGTAAATTCGGTACCACCATCGCTTTGAAATACCTTGATACGAGAAGAATATTGATTTTCCACAAATTTTTGAAATTGAAGAAAAATATGAAAAAAATCAAATTTAAATTTTAAAGGGTAAAACCAAGTGAATCGAGAATAATCATCAATAAAAATAACATAATAAAGAAAGCCCGAATTTGATTTGATGAGAGAAGGACTCCAAAGATCACAATGAATAAGATCTAACACATGAGACGACCTACGTTCATTGCGGGAATAAGGTAATCGATGACTTTTCGCAAGCTGACAAGTATTAAATAATGATGGAGAAGGCAATAAAGACATAAGAGAAAGATGACCTTTTCTATTTAAAAAAGAAATAACAGAATGATTCACATGACCTAGACGAGGATGCCATAAATCATATGAAGCACGTAAAGATTTGTTTCTAAGGGCTGAAATAAAAGCAGAGTTGCCGCGCTCCAGCACATATAGCCCTCCATCTCTTTTACCGGTTGCCACCACCCTTCCAGTTTGACGATTCTGGATAGTAATAAGATTATTAGTAAATGTAACGGAGAGAGGAAAGTCAGACGTTAATTTACTTATGGAAAGAAGATTTTTAGTGAGGTGAGGGACAACCAAGACATCTAATAAGTGAATATTTGGAACAGGAGAAAGAGTACCGGTGTGGGTAATGGGTAGGGATGCACCGTTTCCTACGATCACAGAGTCCTTACTCGTGTAATTTTTAGACTGATCCAGAATAGATGGGTCGGCAGTCATATGGGCCGAAGCTCCAATGTCCAGAAACCAATCAGCAGCATCGGGTCCAGCAATAGAACATGACGTGTTAAAGGCTTCAGCAAGGTGAGCATGAGAAGAATCAGGTCGAACATACCGTGGGTTGCAGCGGTCAGCATAATGGCCCTCTTTGCGGCATATTTGGCAGTGAGGTGGTTGACGACCCTGACTTGAGTGGGTTCGTCCTCGACTAGAAGAGTTGTTTTTGTGAGAATAAGAACGACCTCGCTGGTTGGTAAAGGAAGCAGGGTGGCTTCCATGGGTGCGACCACGATTAGTGGCTGTAAATGCTGTAGGAGTGGAGTCAGAGGACTCAAGGGAGCGCTGGAACAACTCAAAACTTTCAGCTTTAGAGACTAAATCTGCAAAACAGGGGATAGGGGTGAGAGCCATCTGAGTAGTAGAAAAAGCTGAAAATTCAGTGCCTTGTCCACGAAGGAAC
>NW_019268590.1:871139-902988 GCF_002738365.1 Cucurbita moschata | reverse complement strand
CAAAACCAAATCCCATGGGAAGTTCCCCTTCCAGTACTCCAACGCCCTTGTGGTGTCTGTTCCCATTGGATCGCCGCCGCAGCAGATGGACATGGTCGTAGACACCGGCAGCCAACTGTCCTGGATTCAATGCCACGGCAAAGTAAGGAGAAAATCAGTGAAGCCCATGATTAATTGGTTTGACCCTTATCTCTCCTCCTCTTTCTCTTTCCTTCCCTGTAACACCACTCTGTGCAGACCCCGAATTCCCGATTTTACCCTTCCTACTTCTTGTGACCCAACTCGCCACTGCCACTACTCCTACTTCTACGCGGATGGGACCCTGGCCGAGGGTAATCTCGTCACTGAAAAATTCACCTTCTCCAATTCCTTAACTACCCGCTCCCTCCTTCTGGGCTGCGCTACGGCCTCCACCCAAAACAGGGGTATGTTGGGAATGAATACTGGACGCCTCTCCTTCATCTCCCAGGCCAAAATATCCAAGTTTTCCTATTGCGTTCCGGATCGAACCGGGTCGGATCTAACCGGCTTGTTCTACCTTGGAGACAACCCCAACTCCGCTAAATTCAAATACGTCAACATGTTGACTTTCCCCAAAAGTCGACTCTCCCCGAATCTTGACAAGTCGGCCTACACCCTCCCGATGAAGGGGATAAGAATAGGCAACAACAAACTCAACATCTCGCCCGCCGTTTTCAAACCGGACCCATCTGGGGCCGGTCAGACCATGATCGACTCCGGCTCCGATTTGACGTATTTGGTAGATGAGGCCTACAGCAAGGTCAGAGAAGAGATGGTCAGATTAGTGGGGCCCATGATGAAGAAAGGATACGAATACGCTGCCGTCGCCGACATGTGTTTCGACGGCGCAGTGGCGGCGGCGGTGGGTCGGAGGATCGGCGACATGTGGTTCCAGTTTGAGAATGGGGTGGAGATATTGGTCGGGAAAGGGGAAGGGTTATTGACGGAAGTGGAGGAAGGGGTGAAGTGTGTGGGGATCGGACGGTCAGATAGACTTGTGACTGAGAGTAATATAATCGGGAACGTTCATCAGCAGAATATGTGGGTGGAGTACGATCTAATCAATAAGAGAATTGGGTTTGGTGTTGCTAAGTGTAGTGGATTGAAGGCATGATCATGGACGGTGGAGATTCATACTATTCTTTTGTATATCTATTTTTATACTACCAAAATTTGTTGTAATAACAAAATTCATTTCGTTTGGTGAAGTATATGACTACGAAATAGTTTGTTTTTTTAAGTTCCGTACTTCCTAAATATAATTTAATGGGTTAATTTATAAAATTTGCAAAATAAATAAATAACTAAACTTGCTCCACCATTGGGCACAGTTAAAACTACCTCAGTAACATGTCCTCTATGACTCACGTAACTTACTAAGGGTGACAACTCCGACTATATATACCACATAGACCCTAACCCCTCTTGGTTAGTTCATGAATAGGACCTATATGGGTCACGGCCTCATGTATATATAGATGTGTACAATGAGGATTACATGGTGAGCCATGTTAGATATGTTAAGGGACCTCATGCATATATGTATGTCACGTGCATCGGGATTCTTCCCCTTTATGATACGAAAGAATGAAATGCGATATTTATGTTCGCCATGATATCATGCGGGCCCTTTTCTGTTCTGTGGTGTCCGGCTACGTGTAACACGTTGTGCTTGACCAAGTCAGGCCCAGGGGTATATTTATGAGCCCACCTGGTAGGTTCATGTACACGTACATGGGCCATGTGTGAAGGAGTACCACACATCCAACCCTACCCGGAATAGAAAAGCCCTCAAGGCTATGAAAAGTTAGGTCCCACTCATATATTGCATGGATAGGTCCCACTCATATATTGCATGTGTTAACGGTAGTTTATGAAAAGTAGTTTTAGACAGGTTTCTTTGAAGTAGATACCTGAATGCCAAGTATGGCTCGTAATAATCTATCTTCGGGGGCATACGATGATTCTTTCGCCATCTGAGGTGTTAATTTACCTACTAAAATATCGCCCGTCTCCATCCACGATCCCAGCATCACAATTCCATTTTTGTCTAAATTCCGAAGTAAGCGGGCTTCTATATGTGGGATTTCGTTAGTGATTCTTTCAGGTCCGTGGCTTGTCACATGAGTTTGAATTTCATATTTCCGTATGTGGAAAGAAGTATAAATATCTTCATATACCAGACGCTCGCTAATTAGTACCGCATCTTCAAAATTGTAAACCCAGAATAGAAAAGCCCTCAAGGCTATGAAAAGTTAGGTCCCACTCATATATTGCATGTGTTAAGTTTATGAAAAGTTAGGTTCCACTCAGTTGCATGTGTTTGCATTCCTAACCCCAACAGTGGGGTTGGGGTGACTTATTGAGTATTTTAGAGTATTTCATAAAATACTCAAGCTACGTGCTACCTACATTTTTTAGGTAAAGGCAAGGCGCCAATGTACGGTCGACGGCGGAGCTGAAGCCACCTTGGAAGTTGGAGACGGGATATTTTTAGGAGTTTACGGGATAGTTTTAGGAGTTTACGGGAAGTTGAAGGTTTACTTTCTTATTGTATTAAGTATTGTTTTATTTGAATTTATTTTAAATTGAGTATTGAAGGTTTATTTTCGGAGTTAGGTTTTGTTTTGGATTCATGAATATTTAGAATATTTATGAAAGACTCTTTCAAGATTATTTATGATGAGCTTCCGCTTAATGTGGGTGACGTTCACTGATTAGGACAGTGAGCTCTTTAATTAGGTTCTAGTACTTTAGTAGTGTAAAACAACCGTTCGAATCACTAGAAAACAAACTATTTTAGAAAAAGGAAATCATGTGAACTACCATATTTGAGTGTCTAAAGATCTATAACACTAAAAAGAAAAAAAATGGCAAAGTCAGAGGAGAAAAATGGGCATTTTGCTTCTGAACCCATTATAGGGGATTTCCCACAATGCACCTGCAAGAGAGAAAAGAGAGAAAGAAAGTTGAGAGAAAAACTTCACAATGCACCTGCAAAAGAGAAAAGAGAGGAAGAAAGTTCAGAGAAAAACTTGAGAGGAGAAAAGCACCTACAAAAGAGAAAAGAGAGAAAGAAAGTTGAGAGAAAAACTTGAGAGGAGAAAAGCACCTGCAAAAGAGAAAGAGAGAAAGAAAGTTGAGAGAAAAACAAAGTTGAGAAAAAAACTTGAGAGGAGAAAAGTAAACAGTTGGACTTCTCATCGGAAAACCATCATCGAAGTTCACTCTCGACCAAGACTTACACGCAGGAACTTCTTCTTAAAGAAATGGAGGACTCGTGTAGTTGAAGTTTCGTTTTCCGTCAAGATGTGAGGAATTCGCAAGGTAAGATCTCGAATGTTCATCTACATATCTGAGATCTTCCTTTGGGAATAGAGTGCTAAGTTTGATATCATCATCTAGGGAAGATCCGCCGCTGATTTTGTGAAGAAAATCGGTCGGAAGCGTTGCGATCTGAGAATTCTTACAAGAACGGTAAGGGTGCTAACGGACCTCCTTCCGACACTCATAACTCGTCGTATGATTAAGCAAAATATATATATATATTAGCACATAGTTTGTAGTACGATCTAAAACTTTGATGAAGAAATCATTTCAATTTGGAATAAATTTGGGAGATAAAAAAATGAGAATAACGTCGAAAAACTAATCGGAAATCTCATTTTTTCTGTTAGGAGGAGAGAGAAGGCGACGACGTGCCACGTGTTAAAGGGCAAGAGATTTCTCGTGCGTCGATAGCCACTAGACACGCGTCGAACGCCCCCTAAAGCGACGTGGTTCTATTCTTCCAGCGACGCGTGTCTACGGCAGTGCCAACCCGACTCGCATTCCTCAGCTGCCCCGATACCCGCACGACGAACCAAACTGCAGTGACCCACGGTCTAACCCAACCACCGATGACTTGCAATTGCAGAAAAGTGTGCGCTCGTGGCACTCACGCATGGAATTTACGATTGGGCTTATCTTGACGAGTGGCTAGCGTTTGGCAAGGGCGTGTAAGTATGTTTTGGCCTGTTCGACTTTTGTTTGCCTGATTTTCAACCCCATTCCTATTCTAGCATAATTTTTATGTGATTTAGGACCTAGTTGCAAAATCGGTATATTTGGACACTCTACTTGCTTAGGAACCCTAACGTAAGGGCACACGTCAACTAAGTCACCACACGGTATTTAGGAAGAGATACCTGTAGGATTCGCTTGGCTTGCATGCATGCTAGAATATTTTCCTTAGATGTAGGTTTTCTTTAAATGTATTTGGCTTAGTTCATTAATATGAAGAATGGATGTAATATGTGAAACATTATGCGAACTCTCTGAAAGTGCGCAAATATGCTTTAAGCTTCCATTGTATTTATGTATATATTAATTCATGCTGAAAGGAGGATGAGAATTTGTGAACTCTGCGCTCCGGGAGCCTAATGGATGTTATCGCGCTGTTTATTTTTGCATGAAATATGTATAATGATGCTAGATACAGTTGCATGCACACTCAGTCAGCTTTCATGAACCAATGTAACAATAAGTCTAGGGTTTTGTGGTTAGAGTGACAAGTCACTAAGTAAATACCTAACCCTTCCCCTAGGAGCCTAACAAACCACCACGGCATACAAACCCCCACTAGAGTACCCTAGGCTACATGTGTGTGATTGGTGTCATAGCTTTGTGGGGGACTGGGAGGTTTCTGATCAGGACTTGACTTCTCCTAGCCGTTTTAGCATGGGAAATGTGAGACCCATGTCGTACAGACCATTTAATTGGATGGGTTAAGGGGCGTAGCCCTCCCCGAACAGGGGGACTATCATGGACCTAGGGGGTTGCAACTCACTTCCTAGGAAAGATACTAGGTAGCCTCAGAGCCATGCCGAGGTAGGTTCTCGCAAGGCGCTAGTCAAACGCAGGTTGACATAAGGGAACTCTTAGGGTTTAAATGAAAGGATGAAGAACCAAAGAAGCCCCAAAGGGCAAGCCCCAAGGAGCTAAGACTAGAACTAGACATCCTAGAGTTAAAGAAAAATCCATGGAAATTTGTTAAACTTAGGATGCGATAAGAGACTACAAGTAGGTGGTTTACTGAGTATAAATTTTATACTCATCTTTGCTATATCTTTCTTTTTCAGGTACATGAGGCATTGGGTCAAGAGAGGGCGTGTTGAGGGATGTGGATTGTCACAAAGGAAAGCATCTCCCAAGGCGTCAATCTGGTCTTACCTTCTAGTACACTTTGTCCTTAATGTTTTCTTTCATTGTAAAAAACTAGTCACATATAGATTCTTTGTATTGAAATGCTCTTCTTATGAAATATACAATTGATTTTTCGAAATGATGTTTTCTTTTGAATTTCATGCATACACACTACACATTATTTTCATTTTCAGTCACGACTCGTAGTAAATATTGGGTCGTGATAGTGATAATAATGTGGGGGTCACACATCATCTTAACTTTGTTTTCTTAACCTCTGTGTACTATTTAGATCGATTCACCTATTTTTATATCGGTTCTTATAATGATTTTTTTTCTTTCACCTAAGAAATTTTAGAAAGAAATAGCTATAGAAAGGTTCTCAAAAGTGATCCCCAAACATAAGTTAAATGGTAAATCACCGAATTTGATGACCTTTACTCACTATTGAGATTGTTTTGACACCTATTTAGACTAGTTCTCATAAATATTTTTGTTGGTAAAGAAATTAGACACTATTTGCAACATACCCTAGAAATTTGGTAGAAAAGGAACTTTAGGAAGACTGTGAACCAAGCACCCGAACCTACTTGAACAAGTAAGTAGCAATATGGAACAAGCATCAAATAGTACTTGTAGGAGTCGATTAGGACAAGTTTCATATGATTACAAATCATATCTATGGACGAAATTGATCTATTATCATGATAGTTAAATCTAGAAACGTGTATTGTTTACCGTTTAGCATAGTTTACAACTTTATACTTTTTGCTTGCATGTTTAGAACTCAAATATTCTTAACATGTTTATGAGCTCTCTAGCATGCCTAGGTTGATTTTATTCCCTATATTGTGCCTTTTGAGTATGATGTATGTTGTGATTGTCATTAGATGGATGCCATAGGAGTTTGGAAACCTGTTTATGCCCAATTATAAGTTGGACAATCGATAAGTGTCCTAGAGCATCTGTTATGCTGGTTATAGATTATGAACCACTGTTTTACGTTACTAAGGTACTATATCCTAGTTACAGGCCCCACTATCTCCTTTGGGTTTACCATGTACTTTATGAGAACATACCACAAAAGGGTCTGATAACTCTCTAAATGTAGAGTCATATCAAGTCTTTTTGTAGTTAATATTATACTCTTATTCACCATTTTCTCATTTATTCCCCATTTACTCTAATTAGTGAGCCTGAAATCGTTTATTGCGGTTCAACATGAAAAGAATATGATTCGACATAAATCGATCTTAATTGTATATTTAATTGAGTTATGTGGTAAAATTTCAGACATTTATACTATCCACGTCAGCAGTCCAAGTGGGTTATTGACTACCCAATGAGAAACATCTTATGTGGACAACTTATTCCTTTTCAGCCCTAAAGCCCAACGAGGAAATGGACAACTTATTCCTTTTCAGCCCTAAAGGGGGAACTCATGCTCAATATAAAGGAAAATGAAGACCAAGAGAAGCCACATTTTTTGGGGAGAAAATCGAATTACACAGCAGCAGCTGCAGTGAACTGCTGTGAAACTAGAGAAGAAGAAGAAAACCCTAATCCAGCAGCTGTTGACAGCAGAAGGAAATGGAGACCAACAAGGATTGATTAGGGCAAAAAGGTGGACGTGAGAGCTCAAGAGAAGGGAACTTCCATTGACGAACGGCAATAAACCGGGATAACTCTCTATTTCCTAATTCTCTTTCCTTATTCCATCAATTTTACATGATGAAGATGCAGATTCCTCTGTTTAATTCAGTTTGTATGGAGAGATAAACTTAATAGGGGAGGTGAGAGATTTTTATATAGTTTTAGTATGTTGACGGTATGATTTTAGTTTATTAAAGAGTTGTTGTTAATGATTTACATGTATGTTTAATTAGCTACTTTACATACATAGTTGTTCTCTTATTCGGGAGAAGAGAGGGAGCAATGAAATCCTCTTTAATACTCTAGTTTCATAGCAAGTAGACTTGAAGGGTAATATAAGGGTTAGGAATAATTCTTCTCCTATTGCCTTGTTAATAGAAATTACAACGATTATGAAAATAATCACCATTCATGACCCTCGGAAGTGGGCTTGAGAATCTATTAAAAGGAACTAAAATCTACCACAAAACTCAACAACTTATCTATTTAATCTCTCTTAGCCGAACTTTCCTCATTAGAGTTGATTTTCTCTGCACCTCGCTCCTTCCCCTCGGGCTCCTCTTTCTTTATTCAAAAAAGTACTCCACACAAAATGTCCCCCTATAGAGTACTAGTCTTCTTTCAGAACACAATACAGAAAAATATACAAAACTATCTCTTTTGAAAAACATTACACTTTTTAAACACCAACAACAACCTAAATCACACCACTCAAATACACACCACACACACTTACACAAACTCATCAATCAATCAATAAAACTCAGAACCACTCAAACACCACTCACATAACGGAAAATTAAATAACACTTTCCTTTGACAAAATACATAAAAATTACAAATAATGAAGTTCTAAACCTTTACAGACAATGATATCACACCCTTCTCACAAACTCAAACATCTAACTCAAACCAAAGAATCTCATACTCCTTACACCCTTCGGCAACTACGGTGTTGTATAGAGTCGCATCGTAGACCGGACCCTCCTTTTACGGTGAGGCACCCTCCACTGTGCGCAAACACCGAAGGCGTAGTGGCATTTCCTTCGGTTACTGCATTTGGCCTATCCTCATGCAGGGCGGAGTAGAGATACGGAGGTTTGACGTTAGACATATAATAACCTCCACCCTGACTCCATACTAAGGTCGTGATGTGAATCCTCTGATGTGATGGTTTTCGTAGTTGTTAACATATATCATCAGAGGCACGATCTTGTGATGTAAGGCACCATCCACTGTGCGCCAATACCGAAGGCGTAGTGGCATTTCCTTCGGTTACTGCAGCATCCTATTGCAGGGTGATAGCTATTGCGGGGCGAGTTGGGAAACGGAGGTTTTACGTTATACATATAATAAGCTCAACCCTGACTCCTTACGTTCTTACACATATTGTGATGTCTTCCCTATGATGTGAAGGTTTCGTCATGGTTGACTTCACATCTTAGGCACGATCTGTGGAGTAGGGCACCATCCACTGTGCGCCAATACTGAAGGCTTAGTGGCATTTCCTTCGGTGACCGTAATGCGAACCGGTGGCGAGTCGGGAAACAACTGTATTAAGTCTTGCCGTATCAGATTTTTGCTCCATCCTATTTTTGCTATGGGGAATTATGCAATTATCTGTATAATAGGCATTGCCATTTACCCCACTAAACCCTCCTTTGCTCTATCGAGTTTTTTGCCCACAAAGACTATTACCCACAAAACATCTTACCCTAAATAGGAAAGAAAGAAAGAGGCTTTCCTTTTTATAGTGGCACTCTGTTTTAGTTTTGTTTAAATAGTTAAAATCTCCAACACCTATTTGAATGTTACCCAAAAATTCACTTAAATTTCCAGCGATAAAATTAACCAAAAAGATAGGTTCCCTGTGGAATCGATAATTTACTTATTACTTGCTATTTGTGATAGTGTATACTTGCACTTATTCTTGTGAATTTTACGTCATTTTATTATATACATCCACAAGCGATCAGGGTCCAATTTTATGAATAACTAAGGAGGGGCATAAAATTAGGCTAACGTGGTCAATTAAGTTCAATTGGCCACCTCATCATCTTTTTCCTCCGGCGCGGGAAGAAGACACACGTGTCACTGCTCCTCCATCTGAAAACGGACTCCGCCAGCTCATTCTAGGGCGTTTCTCCCCTCAATTTCTTTATGAAATGTAAAGATGGAGTGTCATGGAAGAGATTGGAATTCGTATCTCACTAGTTCATGACTTCAACTTAAGTTATGGATGTCCAAAGTTGAGAGGAAACTCAGTTTGTCGCCGAAGCAAACCTAGAGGGTGTGGTTATTGGGCAGGACGATATAGGTACTCTAAGGCCACACTTCCATCACCAAAATTCTTTCTTATACTTCACCTAAGCTAGAGGAATGGGATTGAGAACAGGACTTGACATTTCGGCTGAAGTTTCTGAAAATCAAAAAATTTCTTCCCCACGTCTAAGCTAATCCTTTAAGACTTGTTTGTACAGATTCATTGCAAGAAGAAAAATTACTTTGATGAACGAAACGAAGGTTGAAAGTCGCCAGATGTAAAGAACCCATAGGTTGTCTATCGGTAAGCTTTCGAGTTTAGAATTTTAGAATTTTTATTCTAAAATTCGACCTCTATTATACAAGTCGTGACATGGGTCTCATACCTTTTGATTTAGGAAAAAATATAAACAATTTTGGCGAAGGAATTGAGAAAGAGAAGATCTAAATCAGCTAAACCAAACCTAAAATTTTGGATAAGTACCTCCTTGAGTAAGTAACATTTGATAAGGATACTTATATATTGAATAATCATCAATGAGATTGGCAAAATATTAACAATATTCTTTGACTTTTGCATTCATCAAACCACTTGGATCAGAATGCATAAGCCCAAAACGCTCTTGGGTCTTCCAACTTTTTTCAATAAAAGTCCAATGATTATCTTGCATGAAAAGTGAGATCTATATACATGTAAAGTAATTAACTCCAACGTTTAGAGAATTAACTTTTACTAGTCTTTTCATTGTACTCAATTTGACAGTAATAAAATGAAATGCCAAAGACAAGTATCATCTTTTGGAGAAAACAATTTGTCTTTTTATTTTTGATTCTCTAATCATGAATATCTCAATGTTTATGGTACGTATACAGTAGCAACCTTAAATTAAATAGAAAATTTCGGGTCGTTACATCTATAGACATGTGAAGTAAGTAGCTCCAACGTTTAGAGAATTAACTTTTACTAGTCTTTTCATTGTATTCAATTTGACAGTAATCAAATGAAATGCCAAAGACAAGTATCATCTTTTGGAGAAAACAATTTGTCTTTTTATTCTTGATTCTCTAATCATGAATATCTCAATGTTTCGTAGCATAGTAAGTGTTAACATTTTAACACATACTAATTGTACCTAATTTGAGCGGAATATATTTTCAAACAATTTTTAAAAATAAAGTAACCCATACTATATGAACTACTTAATAATAAAGTTTGAGAAAATGAATTTCTCTCATGGCTACTAAAAACACCATGTTTAGTTTTTAGTAACAATTTTTATTCAACATCTTAATGTCCCCACTGAGATTGATTTCCTAATGTCAACTAGTAGAATCTATTCTAGCTCATTGAGTATTTTTCAAGAATTACATGTAAATGTATTGTAGAACCAATCTTGATTGTAGATCTTATATCAACAATCCAAGTGGTGTCACTTAGTCTCCACAAAAAATCTAGTAAATCAAGTTTACTGTCATTTAGATTTTTCTTTTCCATATAGTAATTTCAAAAATTTCTCTCACTATCCTTAGAACTATTTCCTATTATAGCTTTATTCATAAGATTTTTCTTGAATTTTTGTAATACTTAATTTCGGGATTATTTAGATAACTATGTAAATTTAGCTTTTATTGACTTAAACATCTCACATGTTTTGACTTAAACATCTCACATGTTTTGTCATTTTCTTACCTTTAGTCATGACATCCAACATGTCCACTAGAAGACATGAACAAAGCTTTCTCATCACCTTTGATTTACCAATCATATGCTCTTCAAACAATTCGATTCACATTGACAATAGGTCTTGAGAACATTTCTCAATAAAGACAAAAAAGAAAAAAAAATTATATATTACCATCATATAGTGTTAATATTATTTTTCCAAGTATTAAAATTTTCTCAATCTGACCTATTAGTAATGAAAATTAAACAATCGAGAGAATTTAAACATAATATTTGAAATATATAAAATATTATTTAATTACAAACAATCAACTATCCATTCAATTTCAGCACAAGAACAAACAATTTTATAAAATGAACCCTATAAACCATTTCTAATGCTATGGTACTTTAGTGATTTAGAACAAGTGCCGTCGTACGGTAGGTCAAGTGTTCCTTCACTAAACTGGGACAATCTCAACCAAACATTATACCAGAATAACTCTTATTCTTATAATATTTAGTAACCATTAGTTTGGTCAAGAACATCATTAACAACCTTAATGATATCTTTGTAAATATTACCCATCATTTTAGATCTTGTAATTTTATCCCAACAAGTGCCACCGTAGGGTAGGTCAAGTATTGGAAATAAAATTACTATCTTATCCTTTACAAGAGTTCATCCTGATATTGACCCATGCAAACACCTTCCCTAGGAGAATGGTCCAAAAGTCGCCACGAGGCCCCGCATGGATATCACGTTATGAACCAATGATGAAGACCATAGGATATGTTGACACATTTCCTTCTCCCATTTACTATAAATACTTTCTCAAGATTCACCTTTATATTGACTCATGCAAACACCTTCCGTAGGGGGACGGTCCAAAAGCTGCCACGAGGCCCCGCATGAATCTCACAGTGTGAATCAATAATAGAGAACGTAGGATATCCTGACATGTGTCCTTAATATCTTGATATCTTGAAAAACGTCCTTCTCCCAGTATTTTGAAATAGGGTTTTCTATTACTCAGACAAATTAGGCTAATCTCATTTATCTAAGTTTCCAATCCACCCTTTCATAACCCATGTTAGTTGGATTGTTTTTAACCTGAATTACCAAGTATTTAAACTATTAAAAACTAATCACATAATGAGCCTGCTTAATGAAATTAAATAAAATTTGACTAATTAACTCCGAAGTCAGTTCTCAGGTAGAGGTGTTCCATTTCTGTCAGCTTAAATACTTCAGCCTAGCCAGAACCTTCCTTAGACAGAGTTCCCTATAGTCAAATTTTACTTAAAAATTTATTAATCTTTAATTAATTATTAATTACTATATCAATAAACATACTTGAATTAAACGGTATTTAATGTTATTAAAAACTAGTTCACTTATGGAATAATTTTAAAATTTTAACCCTTTTAAACCCTTTAAAATCAAATTTAATAGACTACTAAAAAATTCTAATCATATTAGAACATGCCCAAATTTATTTTAAAGTATAATAATTATATTAAAATGTATATGGAAAATACATGCTTATTAGGAAATCACTCCCCCTAATCAAAATTTTCTAAATATAACATTTATATTCAAAAATAAATAAAATGCATGATTATGCTTAACTTAGGGTGGGATTTTAACCTAAATGACATACTTTATGCATTCAATCCATTAATTTAAAACCACATCATATGCATAATTAAATTAAAAAAAAAAACAAAATAAAATTGACGGATATATCCTAGAAATTGAAATTGGACTTAAATTATTGTAATTTAAGTCCAATTTATATATCGGTCTTCAATATTTTCCTTTTGGAACAATTTCAAATTTAATAGTATTAAATTTTAAGATTTGTCCCTTGTGTAACCCTTTACAAATGTAATAAATTCTTTCCTTTTGGAACAATTCCAAATTAAAATAAATTTTAACATCTTTCCTTTTGGAACCATTCCAAAGGTAATAATAATTAGGGTTAGAGATCTTTGTATTGGAACCTTCCAAATTTAATATATATTTTCCTTATTCTCGAAACAATTCCAAATCTAGAACTTTTCCGAACAATTCCAAATATACATATTTTCGTTTAAAAAAAATTCTAAAGGTAGATATTTTACTCATGGAACAATTCAAGATGTAATAAAATTAAGGTTTCAAAAAACCTTAAACTCTAGAACGAATTGATGAAAGTCGTTATCGCCGCCGCCGTCGTCTTTTTTAATTTAGAATAAACCTAACCGTATACATTTGTCTGACAAATTGGTAAATCTAATACCACATCGATATGCCAAAAAAAAATCAATTTTACAAAAAAATATTACACATATCACATATGATTTGAAATCAAACACCCACCATACTACTTTTAATTCAAAATAAAAATCAATAAGCTCTGATACCAATTGAAGGGAATGAACTCTTCTGTAGCGGAAGTATTCGGAACCGTTTTGAACTCTTCATCCATGTAGCGGAAGCATTAGGAACCGTTTTGATTTTTATTAAGAATTAAAATAAAGCATTAAATAGAAGAGTAAGAACTACCTTTGTAGAAACCCTAGCTTGCAAGACTGATCGGAGTATTCCAACCATGCAGAAGTTCTTCAACATTCCACAAGATCTTCCTTACTATGACTCGAACACAAGCTCAAGGCTTATGGGAGCCTCTTGAAAGAAAATCCCAAAGGGATTGGAGAAAGAGTTTTGAAAATTATCTGGAGATGTAATTTCATTCTCCAGAGAAAGTGGGAGAGGTGGATGTGTCTTTCCCTCAAGGGGAACGTAATAGCCCAAAAATAAATAAAGAAATAAATAAATAAAAAATAGTTAAAATAATAATAATAATAATTAAATTAATTAATTAAAATTAAAATTAAAAAAAAAATTTCCCCACTTCCCTCCACTAACCTCTCATCCCTTCCCATAATTATCTCTCCTAGACCCATCCTTACAAAAAAAAACAAAAAAACAAAAAAAATATCAGATTTGAGGAGAAGTAAAATAGGATTTAGAGATTTTTGACCGTTATTACCGTAAAATCATATCTGAGATTTCCTTTTCTTTTATAGTTATGCTTATAAGAAATTAATTTAGGATTAAATCTTTTCCTGTAATAATATCCCATATGCAATTGATTAGATTTTTGTTAGCATTTTAAGTTATACGAAATAAGGGGTTAGATTCAATAAAATTTTAGTTAGCAGATCTATAAACTAGAAGATCTTAGCCAAATTGAGGAAAAATTTTGTTGAACAGGATTTAACAATAAAACAGGAAATATCTAAGGGCAGTCAGCTCCTTTAAATTTTGTCTAACACGAAATATCAGAATTTTACGATGGTCAATGTAAATTAGAGAAATAATTTTATAGAGTTCAAACTTGAAACTGATGTCATGAGCTCATATAGGTTGACTCGGATTTCAAAGGACGGAATCAAACTTTCATTAAAGATATATTTGTGACAACGACTTAAGCTAGCCAGGTAAGTGACCTTAATATCGGCATGGTTATATTTGATGTTGACACGTGCCCTGTGGTTCTGCACGTGTCATATATATTGATATGTGTGAATTATCTGTGAATCAATATGCTTCCTATATGTTATGTTATGTTATAATATGTGGCTTGTATGATAATAATTATGGTACGATGTGCTCAAGGATATGTTTGAGATAGGATACGAGAAAGATGCATAAAACGAAATGTAATGATAGGAGTAAGATACGTTCATGAAACGTTAAGGTTAGGTTACATACCGGAGTGTTATAAATAGAAGAGATTGATGAACGAATATAGTTAGGTTATGGGTAGAAAGGGATAGGTTTGTGATAGATTGATAGAACGATAGCGTTAGGGTACGTTCTTATGACGATATGACTAAGTTACGTTACGTAATGATATGTCTGTGATAGGTATAAGAACGTTAAGGCTATGGTAAGTTAGAGAACGATATGACTATGAAGTGTTTATGTTATGACTTGTTTATGATATGATACATTGTATGCTAGATTATTGTGCTTAAGTACGTAGTTATGTGAACGTGAATGTATGCTATGTATGCTTTTAGTCTAATGTGATGTGTAATGCATGTAACAATATGAGGTCCTTGAATGATTTAGTACATGAAACACGATAAACTGTTTGGAACCATAACCCCAATAGAAATGTGTATGAAATGTGAAATGAAAATGAGAATGACATGAAGCCTGAAACGTGACGGGGGGTATGGTCATTAAAGATAAATATAGAAATAGGGGGACCTCATGCATTATGTGTGTTCATGCATCTGAGGGATACCCCCATCCCATCACGAGGGTACGGACGCGTACATCCAATGGCAGGACAATGATCGTTATGCATTGCATAGCGCTGCCGTAACGGTTCTAGTTTTAACGTGTCCCAACTTAAGGGGCTCCTAGAATATGCCCACCGGATAAGGACAGTGGCCCAACCGTGTGCAAACTAGCTGGTGAGCCCATACTCGCACGTATGGGCTATGTGTAGAGTATATGGTACACGTCCACGATTACCCGTTAGGACAACACCATAGGGAAAACGAAACGAAAGATAGGTCCCATCATTTCATTGCATGTGATTGTTGCATTTAACCCCAATAGTAGGGTCACTTACTGAGTATTTCTTTAAATACTCAAGACATGTGCT
The DNA here is from genome assembly GCF_002738365.1 of Cucurbita moschata. Classification (NCBI taxonomy): domain Eukaryota; kingdom Viridiplantae; phylum Streptophyta; class Magnoliopsida; order Cucurbitales; family Cucurbitaceae; genus Cucurbita; species Cucurbita moschata. The sequence continues at coordinate 887,535 of NW_019268590.1, read as the reverse complement.
ACTACATTTTTCAAGTTAAGGCAAGACATTCCTGTACGGCTGACGACGGCATCGCAACTCGAGATCATGGCACATGCATAGGATAGTGGTATTTATCTTCTTAGACTTAGGCTAGAATAGGATGTTCTAAACTTAAATGCTTATTTATTTTATTTCGGGTCTTTTGTTGTGTCGTTTTAAAGATGTTTTCGAAACACGTAAGTCCATGGCTGTGTTTTAAGTTAAAGGTTATGTTTTATGGGATTTAAATGAAGTCTTCTGCATTCATTGTCTATGGTACGAATACAGTAGCGACCTTAAATTAAGTAGAAAATTTTGGGTCATTACACCGAAGGTCAGGGACTCTCAGAGAATATTTGCGAATTAATATATTTGCATATTTATATATTAGGATATTATACTTTATATATTATAAGATATCCTAATATATATTTAATTAATTTGAATCTCATTCAAATTTCAAATATATTTTTATTTAACCAGTCACATATTATCATCATGTGAAATATTAATCTTCTCAAGTAACGGATTTATAAACAGAGATTAAATCTTTCTTGGTCCAATCTCATACAAACTCATTGTATAGGATACCCCCACTTACATGTCTCCACATGAATTATTCGGATCAAATTATTTGTAACGATTACAAAGTGGGTCGTATCAATAGTGTTACTAAGATAAGGCACCCAACCTTATCCATATACTATAGACTCTTTAGGTTATTACTTAAACACGATCCTCTTGTACGTCAACCACATACTGTTCAAGATTACATTAATAACCTTGGATTTTCATATAATGGATAACAATTAAATCACAAATAAAATAATATAAATTATTGTTAAAAAACTAAATAATTAATTACGAGGCTTTAGGGCATAAATCCCAACATACGGCTCTATAGTTTTCGCTTGCATGTTTGAGAATTCTAATATTTTTACCATGTTTATAAGTTTTTCAACATGTCTAGATTGATTTTATTCCTTATAATGAGCATGTTGAGCATGATGTATATTATGAGTGTCCTTGGATGCATGCCAAAGGGTTTGGAAAACCCGTTTGGGACTAGTTTTGCTTTAGACGATCGATATGTGTCCTATAGTCTCAATAAGTTATTTATTGATTATGAACCATTGTTTTACGTTACTAAGGTACTAGATCTAGCTACAAGTCCCACGGTCTCCTTTGGGTTGACCATGTACCTTGTAGGGATGATTAGGGTGCGAACCCTGTTCATGAACTAGCCAAGGGGTGTTAGGGTCTATGTAGTATTTATAGTCGAGTAGTCACCCTTAGTGAGTTACAAGAGTCATAGAGGGTATGTTATTCAGGTAGTTTCAATTGTGCTTAGTGGGGGAGCCGGGTTAGTTATAATCTCTGCTTAAAAGGGTGACCGACAGGTAATTTACTATTCTAGCACAAGGTGGGGTGCGAACAAGTAAGTTACTATCTCCGTTCGAAATCGATGCGACAAGTAAGTGACTGTTTTATCCTAAAAGGTGATGCAACAGATAGTTATAACCCAACACCACTAGGGGAAATCATCTGGTATGAGCTTAGTATATAGTCAAGTGTGAAGTATGTATATTACGTTAAAGCAAAAAGGCTCCTCCATACTCACTAGACTTACCCTAGGCCCGACCTTTTCAGTTATGAACCCAAAGGGGTAGAGCACTCCTTAGAGGAGGTATGTATAGGGTTTTGGTGCGTAGAGACCTAAAAATGTTAATACAGGTATTCAGCCTCACTTTGGCTAACTCTAGGGGTAGTATGAACAATAACTTAAGATTTCATGTACAGGAATAAGTTTGATAAGAGGCTATAAGTTGGTTCCATACTGAGTATTTTTATACTCGATCTTACTACATTTCATATTTTCAGGTGAGTAATAGATCACTGGTTACTGTGGGGGGTCGTGTGGCTATGGAGAGGACCTCGTTGACCTAAGTCTTTTGGATCTTATATTTATTTATATATGTCTTTTATATCCGTTTCCAACTGTAACTAATCTTTGTATTTAAAATAGCACGCCCACAAATGTATGTATTTAACTTCTTATAATTTAATGTATTACTTTATTTGTTTTATGTCTGGTATTTTTTAAATAAAAATAAAAAAAATTATATGACCTATTTCATTATGATGGTTCATGCTAAAATGAGTTGAAAATGGAGTCATTACCTATGATAAAATATGACCAATATTTTTGAAAAAATGGAGAGTCGATTAAAGTATAGAGATTTATGGGTAAAGAACCTATGAGTGGAAAGATTTTAGGGTGGTCTCACTTTCTAGTTCAAGGTGATTGGATGTGTATTACTTCTTTACACACGGTATACACACATGGAAATGGAACCCAAAGTAGACTCATATATGTACCCCTGGACAAGGTTTTTTACTAGTGCACTTTTGCGCTACCGAAAAAGTCGTGGAGGAAAAAGAGCGTGCATAATATCATGGTGTACACAATATTGTATTGTATGCATTCGTACTCATCATAAGGGAGAAGTATCCCGACACACATGAAACACAAAATGCATGAGGTCCTCATAGCTTTAAACCATGACATATACTTATGATGTGGGTAATACCTTCGTTAATTCATAAACATAACTTTCCTGAATAGCATACATGGCTAAACCATATTTCATAAACCTCAAGAGAATATGCTAATATAGTTTGCATGGCATAACCTAGATATATATATATAGACATCATATATATGTCTCATGGGATCCCACACAACATAATATAGATTTGGTTATAACATTACATAACATAACATCACGCCATACACGTCAAACAATCACAAGTACGACATGTGTAAGGGCATAGAACACACATCGTTCATACTATATACAATTCATCTAACCAATCCATTAGTAAAACCACTAGTTGGCTTAAGTAGTCACAAAATTGTTTAAGTTGCTATTTGTTTGATCTTAAGTTGCTATTTGTTTGATCCTATTCATCAAGGTTTAGTTTCGAAATTGACTCCCAACCTCATTAAGGTTGGATCCTATCTCATGAATTTACATTCATCCAAAAAAAATTTGGTTCACTTCACAAAAAAAAAATGAAATAACCTTTAATTTCTTTTATAAATATCAAAACCCATTTTAAAAAATTACAAAAAAAAAAAACCAAAAAAAAAAAATGAAGAAGAAGAAGAAAGAATGATTTTTTTTTTTTTTGTATCATTATTACTTAAATATAAAAATGATCTTAACCACGTTAATTATAAACCAACTTAATATCCAAAAACCCGACTTTTGAAGTTATTGTTTGGAGTCTACTCGACCCTCTTTGAGCTTGTCTTTGACACTCGTTTCGCCTCATTCTCTCGAACTTAACATATTCCTCAACTTAGCTTCAATGCACATTCTTGATGTATTGGATGATGCATCATCCCTCATGTGATTGGATAGATGTCACTTGAGGGTCGCAGAGTTCACAACCTACTTCCAGTGAGTTTGTGACATGCTGCAATAAATGAGGGTTTTCGTTGGGCTTGAAAAGCTTATGATTAGAGGGAGGGTCGGCCTCCCACTAGCCTTTTTCTTTTCTTTTTTTTTTTAATGAAATTGTTGAAGTAGCAAATTTCTATTAGTTTTTTTTTTTTTTTGTTATTAGTTGAGTTTGTTAGTTAGTTTTCTTGTGTTTTTTCTGGTTATTAGTTGAGTTTGTTAGTTAGTTTTCTTGTTATTAGTTTCATGTATTTTTTAAGGCATTGGACTCTATCAATAACAAATGATCATTTTTGGTATCTTTGCAAAGTCACATAAATTTACCATTAACATTTGGTATCAGAGCGGGTTAGGATCTAAGAGAGTGATCCAAGAGTGATCCAAGAGTGATCCAAGAAGAGTGATCCAAGAAGAGTGATCCAAGAGAGTGATCCAAGAGTGGTCCAAGAGAGTGATCCAAGAGAGTAATCCAAGAGTGATCCAAGAGTGATCCAAGAGAGTGATCCAAGAGAGTGACCCAAAAAAGTGATCCAGGAAAGAAAATGAGCAACGACAAAACACTCACCAAGATTCCACAGTTTGATGGTCACTATGACCATTGGAGTGAGCTGATGGAAAACCTCTTGCCAAGGGTTTGTGGAGTCTGGTGGAAGAGGGTTACACCGGACCGACAGAGGGAACCGAAGTGATTGCAGCACAGAAAAGGAATCTTGATGAGTTCAAGATGAAGGATCATCAAGTGAAGCACTACCTATTCCAAGCAATTGATCGGTTGTGTTGGAACAGATCTTGAATCGTAAAACATCCAAAAACATTTGGGATTCGAAGAAAAAGTTTGGAGGCAACAAAAGAGTGAAGCGGTCTTTTCTCCAACTTTAAGAAGAGATTTTGAGGTTCTTGAAATGAATAATGAAGAGAACCTTGATGATTATTTTGGAAGAGTAATAGCTGTCTCCAACAAGATGAGAAGTAACAGAGAAGACATGTCAGATTCAAAGATTGTTGAGAAAATACTTCGAACTCTGACGGACAAATTCACATATGTGGTGGTAGCCATCGATGAGTCAAAAGACATAAGAAAGATGACGATTGACGAACTGCAAAGCTCTTTGTCTGTACATGAAAAGAAATTCAAGAAGATCAGTCACGAAGAAGGTGATCTAGCTCTCAATGTCAGAGGCAGGAGCAGAGAATGCTCATTCAACAAAGCAACAATCGAGTGTTATAACTGCCACCAACTTGGACATTTCCAATATGAATGTCCAATTAGGTACAATGGAGCACATTTTGCAGAGATCGAAGAAAAGGATGAAGTTATTCTCATGACATATGTGGAGTGTGAAATGATGATGAACAGTTGGAGTTCCGCTTCTGTCGAAGAGAATCCAAAAATTTCAGAATCTTTTGTCGAGAAGATGGTCATGTGTGATTTGGCTTGTGCAGCTTCTGAAAACGGAGGTAACGTGAGAAATCAGGTGTGCAAGATTCGAAATCTTGATGTGGAACTCAGAAAAGAATCTCTCAAGGTTGATGTTGCACACGTTTTTGAAACGTTCGGTGCCGTGGAAGATGTTAATAAAGAAGTTGCGATTGATAGAGTAGAAGAGAAAGATTTTGCAAGAAGTGTAGTGAGTTTTGATGGAAATCAAGATTGTATAAAGGAAGAACTTGTTCAAGAAGTTCGATCAATCGAGAAGTTGCTAGATAAAGGAATCGATTCTCGGAGCATCTTGGAAAAGAAAAAGAAATTACGGTCGGAAGAAGATGAAATTCATGTAGAGAAGGGAAAGAATCCCTCTAGCTCAGGGGGGATCGTGGATCAGAAGATTGCTGATCAGCAAAATGATTCTGAACACATGAATTTCCTCAGACGAAGTCATTTATCTCTCAGAAATTCATTGAAGATTGAAGTAATAGACGAGACTGCATTAGTTGAACCGGTTCATGTTCCCAAGATTGGAAATGGAGAAGGGATTGGTATTGTTTGTCCAACAAGGCCAATGCAGATCAAATTGGACAAATCCCACATATCTGATAGAGGGGAAAAAGACTGATGGCATCTTTATATGTCGAAGAAAATATGTTACTGAATTGATCAAGATGTTTGGGATGCAAAATTACTTGGATTCGTCAGCTGGAGTTGGTTTATCTTATTCAAAAGATGAATCGGATTATAATACTGGTGACGTAAAGCCCATTCTGAATTTCAAGGGTTACTTGGTTGGAAATGGAGTGTTTGATGGAAATGCTCTTGTTCCATTTGCACATGAGATGGGGCTCATCTCTGATAAGCTATTTCAGGAAGTTGAAAATACATGTAAAGGAAACTACTATGAACCCACTGACATGGCCTGTGAGGACAAGCTTGCCAGAGTTGACGAGTTGGTTGATGGCTTAGATGTATACAACATTTTGGAACCTTTCTACCATGCCCCTGAGAAGATAAAGACCAAAAATATCGAGTTGCCGAGCAGCTTCCGATTGCTTGGCGAGACCGAGAGGCCGCTTGCTGTGAGGAAGAGGATGTTTGGTCGAGCCTGGCCTCTTAGAGCTCCTGTCAGAGCTGGCATTGTTCCAAGTTGGTCCCAACTTCTTGGTGACACCGAAGTTCCATGCACTAATGATGAAGTTGCAACAGCATGGTTGAACAATGAAGCAGTGAGAAAAGCAATCCATGCTGACAAGAGTTTGGCAGGCAACTGGGAGCTGATAAACTCAACTTTGACCACCATGCTGGGAGCATGATCCCCTTCCACAAAAACCTTAACTTGAAAGGATATCGAGCTCTTATTTTCAGCGGCGATCATGATATGTGTGTTCCATTCACTGGGAGCGAAGCTTGGGTTCGATCACTTGGATATAAGGTCATTGACGAATGGAGGCCATGGACGTCGGACGAACAAGTTGTCGGGTACTTACGAAGCTAAGAGAACAAAACTTTCTGGTCCCTCGACAATCAAGTAACCATGAAAGGTCAATGTAGAGCACATAAGGGTTCGATGCCATTTTCTCATAAAATTGACAACTAAGGAGCCGACAAAGCCTTTGAAGATGTCATCATTTCAATTTTAAAGGATAAGAGAAGCATTAGAATGCGTGCTATAAACTAAACTCTTGATCGAGTTCAAGGGAGGAAATATTGAGGTAAGTTCAAACAATATTGAGGAAGCAAATTTCTATTAGTTAGTTTTGGCATTTACTGTTAACAGGGTCTGTTCATGACCTAGCCTATAAACCCGTCTTGTTAAGAGGCATTTACTAGGCATTTACTGTTAACAGAAATTGAGTTTTGTTCATAACCTAGCCTATAAACCTGAAACCAACCCAAACGGACTCAAATCCAAAAAAATAAAACCAACCTAACCAAAAGAGGTATGAGGAATGAAAATTTGAAAAGAAACAAAATGAAATCTAGTTTCTTTAATTCAAATTTTGAACAACTTGGCCAATTCCCCTCCACACTCATTTTGATTCAAAAAGTTTCTTTAGCTTGATGGTGGGTTGAGGAGGCTTATAACTCATTTAGAGGAAATTATGTGCAACTATTGATGACCTTTAAAATTGGAGAGCAGTAAAAGTTATCGAGTGACCCTAGATTAATCATGTTATCGAGTCATATTAGATTTAGGTTTAAAATGTGAAATCATGTTATCGAGTCATATTAGATTTAGGTTTAAAATGTGAAAGAGTCGATGTCCAAATTTATAGGATTCAAAACAGACATATTATTGATTCATGGCATTCCAAGTACAGAGGTTTGTAGTATAAAATGAAGAAAAGGAGTTAGGCACGCCCAAGAAGAAGATTGCCTATAACCAAGATGATACTACAAATATCTTCCACAACCTTCCTGTTGTCAGATAGCGCCGATGGGTCCTTTGGCGGCTGCATGAAACTGTCCAGACAGTCGCTGGCCTCCGTCATGACTGCAGACGCCATAGTGTTGACGCTATTGTAGTCACCTTTTCCCAAGTAGTTCTTCCCATCCTCGATGTCGTCGACGGCATCGTCGTAGTGTTCAACACAGGTGGCATAGCGCTCCTTAAACTTGGGATCGGTTGCCTTGGACACCAAGGACTGGGCGAGGACACGACTTTGAGCAGCCTTGTTATAGGCGAGGTTGAGGGTGAAGGTGGCCAACCCTTTTAGGTCTGTGGTGCCAGCAGAATTCAACACGTTAAAGCAAAAAGATGGGTTTCTAGTTTTCTTGCAGATGGTGGAAACGATGTCGTTCTCAAAAGCTACATGCATGGGCACCATCCCATTGAAGAACAGAACGGAAAGGACAATGGAAGAGACTGCAAGAAAACTAGAAGATGCCATTTTTTATTTTTCTGCCTGTTTTGCTCAATTAATTCATAGGGAGGGTTTACCTATTTATACACTCACAAATGTTTCTTTTAATAACTTTTAGAATTTGAAGTAAAACTAAAAAACCAACAAAAATAGACCGAATACGTTACCTTTTTTCTCTCCAAACCCAATCACAAACTTGGCTTGGTTATTATACACCTCTAGTTCTACTGTGCTTAAACTAATAATATTAATTTTACAAAAAAACTCAACCTTTATTAATGTAATATTGAACAATATGTTGTTGACATGCCAGAAAATCATATTCAATAAATAAGGGGATACGTCAGACAAATATTTGTTTTGCCAATGTTTTTTTGTTGGCATCTCGAAAAGTAGTCTTTGCCATCATTGTGTGTTTTGACATGAAAAATGTGAGTCAATCAACTTGACTTGGTTAAAATCATGGATGTGGGAATCATGCATTGAGAAGTTAGCAAGTCAATAAGCTCGACTTGGTTAAAATCATGGGATGTTGAGAAATTAGTAATCACGGAACATTTCGGGGTCATCACGAGATAACCCAGACCAACCTTAGCCCACTATTTCGTGCAAATTTGTTAGAGGCATCGTAAACCTGAAGATAATATAGTGTGTGGCAAAAAGGTATATATAGAGACATCATGCATCATAGAACAAGAAAGTAATCACAAGATACATAACATAACATCATATATGTCTCATGGGATCCCACGTAACATAACATAAATTTAGTTATAACATAACACCATACACGTCAAAGAGTCACAAGTACGACACGTGTAAGGGGCATAGAGCACGAGTCGTTCATACTTTGTACCATTCATCTCACCAATCTAATAGTAAAACCACTTATTTGGTTGACCCAATCCGTCACTAAATTTTCTAAGTTGCTATTCGTTTGATCCTGCTCACCGAGGTTGTGTTTCAAACCAGACTCCCAACCTCATTAAGGGTTGATCCTACTTATCGAGGTTAAATCTACTACATATTATTGTTAAACAAAGATTCACTATGAACTTAATTCAATTCATTTAATATCATAGTTTTGAACTAAAAAATTACATATTCAAATTCTATCACATGTATAGTCAAACTAAAAATAAATCATTTTATTCTGGGCTACCAGACATTTGTTCAAACTAAAACTAAAACTAAAATAAGTTGATAATACTATCTTGAAATAGGATTTTAGAATTCTCTATGTACATTTAATTATGTGCTCTCTTTCTCTCTTCCATATTTACTCTCTATATAATCGCAACAACAGCTCCGTCCAAAAACTGACCCACTAACAAAATAGATCGAGACAACAACAAAGAGAATAGAAAAGAGACAACAACAGCGTTGAGTACCTTACTTTGACCGCTTATAGGGCTCGATTACGAATCAGTTTAAGTGGAATCTGTCTTAAATGAACTGTGATATGTAGGACTATAAATTTTGTGAAGAACTCAAGTAGAAATATTCGTTGAATCATTGGAAAACAAACAATTTAGAGGAATAAAATCAGGGAGAAAAACAAACAATTTAGAGGAATAAAAACAATTGTTGGAAAACAAACAATTTAGAGGAATAAAATCAGGCAGAATGCCCTATTTCAACGTCTAAAGGTTAAGAACAATGACGTGGCAGTCTGTGACCCAACTTGATATGAACCAAAGCATCTCAATCATGTAATATTAATGTATATGAAGGAGAAAAGATTTATTTATGCAACAAAATCTTCTAGATACTTTGTAATAGTCCAAAAATAAATAAACCAATAAACCAATAAAAATAGTTAAAATAATAATAATAATAATAAATTAATTAATTATTATTATTTTTTTTTAAAAAAAAAAACAACCTTTCCCCACTCCTCTCCCCTAACCTCCCATTCCTTCCCACAATTATCTCTCCTCAACCCATTTTTAGCCAAACCCATTTTTACGGCAGAAAGTAAAAAAAGAAAAAGAAAAACAATCAGATTTACTTTAAAAAGAGAATGACCTTTAGTTGAGATTCACTGGAGATTTACGTGAAAATAGATATGATGATGGTATATATTAAATCTTCATTTTTTTTATCCTATTTTTTTTTAGAAATCACAACCAATTATAGTTAGATATTCGTTGAATTATTACACTGATCTAAGAGTTAGAAACTAAATGTCAATCGTTTATACTATTTTAGTTAATCACGTCAGATTAGTAATATTAGATTAAATTTTTATCAGTATCCAAATAAATAGAATAAAGGAATGGCCCATAAAACTTCTGAGGAGGAAACAGTGAGATAAGGAAAGATTTGGAAACAGAAATAAGTCAACCACAACTAAATATAGAGGGAAAGGTAAACACAGCCGGTAAATTTATAGAGTAGTAAAGCCCATAATAACTTAAAATTAAAGCCCACAACTAATGTCATGGGCTCATATAGGTTGACTCAGATTTCAAAGGACCGAATCGAAATTTAATTAAAGATATATTCGTGACAACGACTTAAGCTAGTCAGGTAAGTGAACTTACTATCGACATGATTATATTTTGATGTTGACACGTGCCCTGTGGTTCTGCACGTGTCATATATATTGATATGTGTGAATTGTCTGTGGATCGATATGCTTCCTATATGTTATGTATATGTTATAATACGTGAATTGTATGATAATAGTTACTGTACGATGTGTTCAAGGATATGTTTGAGATAGGATACAAGAAGGATGCACAAAACGAAATGTAACGATAGGAGTAAAATACGTTCACGAAACGTTAAAGTTATGTTACATATCGGAGTGATATGGATAAGAGAGATTGATGGAAGAATACGGTTAGGTTACAGGTAGAAAGGGATAGAGTTGTGATAGATTGATAGAACGATAGCGTTAGGTTAAGTTCTTGTGATGATATGACTAAGGTACGTTCACGTAATGATATGTCTGTGATAGGTATAAGAACGTTACGTTATTACTTGTGTAACAACCCGAAAAAAAAAATGAGAAAAAAAAAAGATAATAATAATAATAAGTAAATAATAATTAAAAAAAAAAAAGTAAATTGTGGACTCTCTCTTTCCACCTTCCCCAAATATCTCCCCAACCCCTCCTCCAACTTAAAAATGATCTGAAAAAAAAACTAAACAGAAACAAAAAAAAAATGGCAAATTTTGGGAAGAGGAAAATTGGAGACAGCCTTCAAGATTTAATAGGAATGGAAAAAGATAGAAAAGTTATCGATGAGTTAGATCTCCTTTTCTTTTATCTTTTGACGGGGATAGAAAAGTTATCTTAGATCTCCTTTTCAATTATTTAGATTTTTGGATATCCGATAGAAAATCAAAATTGATTGAAAATGGGCTTGTGGTTTCATCTAAATGGAATCATCATTTTTAGGAAAGGGAAGAAAACAGACTAGATTGAAAATTGTTAATGATAGCAGTTTTAGGAAAGAGGAGAAAACATAGATTGAAAAAGGAAAGAGAAGAAAACAGAATAGATTCAAAATGTCTTCCGTTAATGATAATAGTTTTTAGAAAAGAGAAGAAAAAAAAAATTGAAAATGGCTTCTGTTAATTGATAGTCTGGAGGAGAAGAAAACAGAATTGATTGAATATTGTTTTATAATTGCATAATTAGATATAGAAATAAAGTGGTACAAAGAGAGAAGAAAATGGAAGATGGGAGAAATTATTAATATATTATAACAAACAAGAGTTGGATTGAATGATTGAAGCACCATGAAATAATATTGACACATTTTCAATTTAAGTTTTACTATCCAACCAAAATTTAGGAACAATGAAAACGTGGAATTCGATTTTTACTGAGACCGTTTTAGAGCTGTATTTTACAATTTTAGTTGGATTATTAATTTGTGAAATGCTAACGAAAGGTGACGAACGGTTCGATATGAAGCAAACTCTAGCAACCTTTGGAGTAGCTCTTGAGGAACGAGAGCTTACGTTAATTAAATTAGGGAATACTTCGGCTAAGGCCAACCAGGTAAGTGGCCTTACTATAGGATAGGCGAAAAATTGTATGAGTTACGATGTTGTATGAACTATGTCGTATGATGCGGTATATGAGTTATGATGATGTATGACCTATGATGATGTGTGGGTTACGATACTTGATGATGTGCTCAATATATATATATTTTGATGAATGTCGTACTTGATATGTTTGATGCACTTTGTGGCAATATGATGAGTATGATGATTGCGTGACGTTTACGTTAATATGATGATGTTTTCCATATTGAGCATGCTATATGATGATGAGTGCCATATTGCATCATGTCGTTAGATCGACATAGGACACAACCCTAAGAGCGTGAAAATGATATTAATATAAATATCCATGAGTATGTGTTACCTAGAGTAACAAAGAGATGAGACTAGAGGGTTGTGTCAGAAGAGACATTATGATGGATTTAGAGGGACCTCATGCATATTGTATGTTCATAAGCATAGGGCTACTTCCCCTAGAGATGATGAGTGCGGACGCGCACCGTATGATGAGCGTGAATGCGCACAGGTGCGAATGCACACAGATGAAGGTGTTCATGAGGCGCATGACACTATGGGGTTCCGCTGACCTCCGGACGTCGCTACAGATTAGCTTGACCAAAGGGTCCAGGGGGTGTGCGAGCGCCCTGGGGATTCACGCTCGCACGTGTGAGTTGTGTGCAGGGAAGTACTACACATCCAATTTGTCCGAGACTGGAGGCCACCCCTAAGATGATTAGAGATAGGTCCCTAAATCATGATTGCATGTGTTTGCATTTGCATGGCCCCCTATAGTGGGGCCACTTACTGAGTATTTTTTGAAATACTCAGGCCGTGTGCCACTTCAATTTTCAGGTAAAAGCAAGGCGCACTTGTACGGAGGACGGCGGCATCGCGAGCAAAGACTGTGGCATGTGCATAGGGTAGACTTATATTTAAATTTCTAGTCTTAAGTTAGAATAGGTTGTTTTGCATTTCAGTGTTTTAAATTATTCTGTATTTGTTTTTGTTTTCTCTAAATTTCAGTATTTCATATTTAAACACGTAAGACCATGGCTGTGTTTTCCAGAGAAGGAGTTGTTTTAAACGTTTTTTTGAAGTTTACGTTATCAATTATATTCATGTAAGAGTTATATTTCCGCATTATAGATGATCATGAGACGTTAGTAGCGACTCTGAGTATGTAGAAATTTAGGGTCGTTACAACTTGTGTATGATATGATACATTGTGATGCAATATGTCATAGTATGATGTGTATATGATGAAATGTTATGTTAAAAGCATAGAACATTATGTTAGGTCTCTTAACTTGTGTGTATACAGCATGATATGAATGACATGAAATATAACCCCGTTAGAATTATGTATGATTTGAGAACGGAAGAATGAGAAACAATATGATATGAATGATGAACGATATCTGAAACGATATGAAAAATGATATGATATGTACTTAATGCTAGCAGGGTTGTATTAAAGGATAATAAAATTGTAGAAGTAGTGGGGACCTTCATGCATTATGTGTGTTCATGCATCTAGGGGGATACCCTTATTCCATCACGAGGGTACGGACGCATATATCCAATGGCAGGACAACGATCGTTATGCTTTGCATAGCGCTGCCGTGACAGTTACTAGTTCTAAATGGTCCCGGCATAAGGGGCTCCCAGAGTATGTCCACCGGATAAAGAAAGTGGCCCAACGGTTGCGAACTAGCTGGTGAGCCCATACTCGCACATATGGGCTGTGTGTAGACTATATGGTACATGTCCACGATTACCCGTTAGGACAGCACCGTAGAGAAAACAAAACGAAACGAAACGAAAGATATGTCCCATCATTTCATTGCATGTGATTGTTGCATTTAACCTCAATAGTGGGGTCATTTACTGAGTATTTCTTTAAATACTCAAGTCATGTGCTACTACATTTTCAGGTTAAGGCAAGGCATTCCGGTACGGCTGACGACGGCATCGTAACTCGAGATCATGGCACATTGATATGGAAATCAACCCAAGGGAAAGTATGGAACGGATTACCTTGATGATCAAGATCAAGAGTTAAGAAAACTTGTTTCTAAACTCGTGATTCGAATCACTCCACAAGAGATTTGATCAATATCACTTGAATGACTCTACATGCAAGTTCTAAACACAAGAATTTGCAAAGAAAGTTTAGCTCTCAACAAAGCTAAAATAGAAATTCTATTCTTAATTCCAAAATTTGATGTCTAATCAAAGAAAAGAAGGCTTTACTGAAAGGTTCGCTTCCAGTTGTTGTATCCGATGCTGCTGACAGAGCAGAAAGTAGAACGTTGGGACAACCTTAACCTATGTGATACATAACTTTCAAATTAAATGGGCTAGTAAATGAAAAATACCCATAACCTCCATATTAAAATGGCTAGTTAATGGTGGAGTATAGTAACCTATGTGAGTTACAATATAACCTTAACTCTTGTATTTAAAACTAGCTTAAATATGACAAAGAAATAGTTAAACTACAATTAAATAATGCAATTAATAAAATGTGCTTATTAGTCATCATTGGACTAGTTTCTTAAATTCAGCGGAGTTTATTAAATGCAACTTAAAGTGCATTTAATTCATCTCTTTCTTGAAGCTCAACTTTGCATAAAATATAAGGAAGGTCTCCAACGTCTTCTAGAATTTTCTTTGATGAGCTCACCATGGCTTGAATATAACTGTATAAGGTTTGTTGTAGCTTCTTGGCTCTCGTCCTTGTAATTGGACCTTGAGGTATGAAAATTCTTTGGTCATGGTTCATATCATTCTCCCCCTCTTGAGAAGGATTCGTCCTCGAATCCAAGCCATCACCTACATCAAAAGGACTCAAATCAACAACTTTAAAGTTGCACTAACATCGTCCTTACTTGGTAAATCAATTTTATAAGCATTATCGTTGATGCGCTCAATAACTTGAAAAGGTCCATCTCCTCATGGTAAAAGCTTAGATTTCATGTGAGTAGGAAATCTTTCTTTTCGAAAATGCACCCAAACCCAATCTCCTGGCTTGAAGATGACAATCTTACGTCCTTTATTAATTCGGGTGACAACCTTGGAATTTTGTTTCGCAATTTGTTCTTTTACTTGCTTGTGCAGTTTATGAACAAACTCAACCTTGGCATTTGCATCAAAATTCACAAACTCCTTTGACGGTATAGGTAACAAGTCGATGGGGGTTAAAGGATTAAAAGTCATAAACAATTTCAAAAGGTGTGCATTTAGTAGTGGGGTGAACAACCCTAATATATGCAAATTCTATAAATGGCAAACAATCCTCCCAAGTCTTATGATTCTTATCAATAATAGTCCTAAGCATAGCAGTCATGGTTCTGTTAACGACTTCAGTATGTCCATCCGTTTGAGGATGACAAGTAGTTGAATATACTAGCTTAGTTCCTAACTTACCCCATAAAACACGCCAAAAGTGGCTTAAAAATTTTACATCACGATCACTAACGATGCTTTTAGGAACGCCATGCAATCGTACAACTTCCCTAAAGAACAAGTCAGCAATATGTTTTGCATCATCGGTTTTGTGACAAGGAATAAAATGAGTCATTTTACTAAATCGATCAACCACAACAAAGATGCTATCATAACCTTTCCTAGTCCTAGGTAAACCTAAAACAAAATTCATTGATATATCAATCCAAGGACCATTAGGAACCGGTAATGGGGAGTATAAACCAAGTGGTTGAAGCCTAGACTTGGCTTGTTTACATGCTATGCAACGAGCACAAACTTTATGAACATCATGTCTCATTTTAGGCCAAAAAAAGTGTTCAGAGAGCATATCATAAGTTTTAGAAACTCCATGGTGTGCCATTAAACCACCTCCATGAGCTTCCCTCACAAGTAGCTCACGGATAGAACAAGATGGTGTGCAAAGTTTGCCTTTTCGGAACAAAAATCCATCTAACAAGTAATTATCCACAATGAGTCCTTTTTCACAAGATTCAACAAAAGGAGCAAAGAACATGTCATGTTGATAAAATCCTTTAGGTGTTCAAAACCCCACAATCTAGCATTCAAAGTATTGAGGAGGACATACCTTCGTGATAAAGCATCTGCAACAATGTTCTCCTTACCTTGTTTATATTTTATGACATAAGGGAATGTTTCAATAAATTCTAACCACTTAGCATGTCGTCTGTTGAGTTTATTTTGTACTCTCAAATGCTTTAAACTTTCATGATCCGTATGAATAATGAACTCCTTAGGCCAAAGATAATGTTGCCAAGTTTGCAATGCACGAACAAAAGCATAAAGCTCTTTGTCATAAGTTGGATACCTCAAAGATGCACCAGTCAACTTCTCACTAAAGAATATTAAAGGTCTTTGATGTTGCATTAATACAACACCTATCCCTAGTCCACTAGCATCACATTCAATTTTAAAAGTAGACTCAAAATTAGGTAATGCAAGCAAGGGAGCATAACTCAATTTTTCTTTCAAAGTATTAAAAGCAAGTTCTTGATCTTTTTCCCATATAAAGGATACATTTTTCTTAACAAGTTCATTCAAGGGTGAAGCAATTGTACTAAAATTTTTAATGAACCTACGGTAGAAAATTACAAGACCAT
>NW_019268590.1:843721-871129 GCF_002738365.1 Cucurbita moschata | reverse complement strand
AATAGAAATTCTATTCTTAATTCCAAAATTTGATGTCTAATCAAAGAAAAGAAGGCTTTACTGAAAGGTTCGCTTCCAGTTGTTGTATCCGATGCTGCTGACAGAGCAGAAAGTAGAACGTTGGGACAACCTTAACCTATGTGATACATAACTTTCAAATTAAATGGGCTAGTAAATGAAAAATACCCATAACCTCCATATTAAAATGGCTAGTTAATGGTGGAGTATAGTAACCTATGTGAGTTACAATATAACCTTAACTCTTGTATTTAAAACTAGCTTAAATATGACAAAGAAATAGTTAAACTACAATTAAATAATGCAATTAATAAAATGTGCTTATTAGTCATCATTGGACTAGTTTCTTAAATTCAGCGGAGTTTATTAAATGCAACTTAAAGTGCATTTAATTCATCTCTTTCTTGAAGCTCAACTTTGCATAAAATATAAGGAAGGTCTCCAACGTCTTCTAGAATTTTCTTTGATGAGCTCACCATGGCTTGAATATAACTGTATAAGGTTTGTTGTAGCTTCTTGGCTCTCGTCCTTGTAATTGGACCTTGAGGTATGAAAATTCTTTGGTCATGGTTCATATCATTCTCCCCCTCTTGAGAAGGATTCGTCCTCGAATCCAAGCCATCACCTACATCAAAAGGACTCAAATCAACAACTTTAAAGTTGCACTAACATCGTCCTTACTTGGTAAATCAATTTTATAAGCATTATCGTTGATGCGCTCAATAACTTGAAAAGGTCCATCTCCTCATGGTAAAAGCTTAGATTTCATGTGAGTAGGAAATCTTTCTTTTCGAAAATGCACCCAAACCCAATCTCCTGGCTTGAAGATGACAATCTTACGTCCTTTATTAATTCGGGTGACAACCTTGGAATTTTGTTTCGCAATTTGTTCTTTTACTTGCTTGTGCAGTTTATGAACAAACTCAACCTTGGCATTTGCATCAAAATTCACAAACTCCTTTGACGGTATAGGTAACAAGTCGATGGGGGTTAAAGGATTAAAAGTCATAAACAATTTCAAAAGGTGTGCATTTAGTAGTGGGGTGAACAACCCTAATATATGCAAATTCTATAAATGGCAAACAATCCTCCCAAGTCTTATGATTCTTATCAATAATAGTCCTAAGCATAGCAGTCATGGTTCTGTTAACGACTTCAGTATGTCCATCCGTTTGAGGATGACAAGTAGTTGAATATACTAGCTTAGTTCCTAACTTACCCCATAAAACACGCCAAAAGTGGCTTAAAAATTTTACATCACGATCACTAACGATGCTTTTAGGAACGCCATGCAATCGTACAACTTCCCTAAAGAACAAGTCAGCAATATGTTTTGCATCATCGGTTTTGTGACAAGGAATAAAATGAGTCATTTTACTAAATCGATCAACCACAACAAAGATGCTATCATAACCTTTCCTAGTCCTAGGTAAACCTAAAACAAAATTCATTGATATATCAATCCAAGGACCATTAGGAACCGGTAATGGGGAGTATAAACCAAGTGGTTGAAGCCTAGACTTGGCTTGTTTACATGCTATGCAACGAGCACAAACTTTATGAACATCATGTCTCATTTTAGGCCAAAAAAAGTGTTCAGAGAGCATATCATAAGTTTTAGAAACTCCATGGTGTGCCATTAAACCACCTCCATGAGCTTTGTTCAGAGAGCATATCATAAGTTTTAGAAACTCCATGGTGTGCCATTAAACCACCTCCATGAGCTTCCCTCACAAGTAGCTCACGGATAGAACAAGATGGTGTGCAAAGTTTGCCTTTTCGGAACAAAAATCCATCTAACAAGTAATTATCCACAATGAGTCCTTTTTCACAAGATTCAACAAAAGGAGCAAAGAACATGTCATGTTGATAAAATCCTTTAGGTGTTCAAAACCCCACAATCTAGCATTCAAAGTATTGAGGAGGACATACCTTCGTGATAAAGCATCTGCAACAATGTTCTCCTTACCTTGTTTATATTTTATGACATAAGGGAATGTTTCAATAAATTCTAACCACTTAGCATGTCGTCTGTTGAGTTTATTTTGTACTCTCAAATGCTTTAAACTTTCATGATCCGTATGAATAATGAACTCCTTAGGCCAAAGATAATGTTGCCAAGTTTGCAATGCACGAACAAAAGCATAAAGCTCTTTGTCATAAGTTGGATACCTCAAAGATGCACCAGTCAACTTCTCACTAAAGAATATTAAAGGTCTTTGATGTTGCATTAATACAACACCTATCCCTAGTCCACTAGCATCACATTCAATTTTAAAAGTAGACTCAAAATTAGGTAATGCAAGCAAGGGAGCATAACTCAATTTTTCTTTCAAAGTATTAAAAGCAAGTTCTTGATCTTTTTCCCATATAAAGGATACATTTTTCTTAACAAGTTCATTCAAGGGTGAAGCAATTGTACTAAAATTTTTAATGAACCTACGGTAGAAAATTACAAGACCATGAAAACTGCTTACCTCACTTACATTTTTAGGTGTAGGCCAATCTTTTATAGCATTCACTTTCTCCTCATCAACCTCAACACCATTAGTTGAAACTACAAATCCAAGAAAGTTAACTTTTTCCATGCAAAAGCTAAATTTCTTTAAATTTACATACAAACATTCATTTCTTAAAAGTAGTCAAAACATTGCGTACATAGTAATATGATCATCTAAAGATTCAGAGTAAACAAAGATGTCATCAAAATAAACAACCGCAAACTTACCTAAGTATTCTCGTAAGGCATGGTTCATTAGTCTTATGAATGTACTAGGTGCATTAGTTAATCCAAAAGGCATAACCAACCATCCATAAAGACCATACTTGGTTTTAAAAACTGTTTTCCACTCATCCCCAATATGCATGCGAATTTGATGATAACCCGATTTTAAATCACTTAGTAAAAAGACTACATCCATGCAATTCATCAAGCATATCATCTAATCTAGGAATTGGATGCCTATACTTTATAGTTATCTTGTTTATAGCCCTACAATCAACACACATACGCTAAGAACCATCTTTCTTAGGTACAAGAATAACTGGAACAGAACAAGGACTCAAACTTTCACGTACATACCCATTAGCAAGGAGTTCACTTACTTGCCTTTGTATCTCTTCAGCCTCCTTTGGATTAGTCCTATATACTGGTCGTTTTGGAATGGGCGCGCCAGGAATGAAGTCAATCATGTGTTCAATCCCTGAGTGGTGGCAAACTACTAGGCATCTCCTCAGAAAATAAATCTTCAAACTCTTGGAAAAGCACAACAAAATTACTAGGCAACGAAGGGTTAAGCACGTTAGTAAAGTAACAAGACCCCTTGCACATAAGTACAAGAATAGTCTAGTTAGAGAGCTAAACATTCCTAGCCTCACTTGATCTAACATACAAGCTTATTGATTTGGATTTTCTCTCTCTTTTTTCTCTAGGCTGAGTGTTATTCTCTTGCTTTTCACTCAAGCTCTTTTTTTCACTTGATTCTTTTTCAATCTCTGCTTTTGCATCAGCCTCTTGCCTTTTCTTTTCAAGTTTGCAATGATCAATAAATATATCTTTTGGAGACAATGAAACAAGAGTAGTTTTTCTACCATTGTGAGTAAAAGAATATCGATTTGCATACCCATCATACATACCCGATGATCAAATTGTCATGGCCTCCCCAGTAGTAAATCTCCAACATGCATGGATACAACATCACATAAAATATCATCAACATATTTTCCAATAGTAAAAGAAACAAGAGTTTGTTGAGTTACCCGTACTTCCCCACAATCATTTAACCATTGAAGCTTGTAGGGTCTAGGATGTGATTGTGTCTTTAAATTAAGTCTTTTGACCAAAATGAAACTCACAACATTGGTGCAACTACTGCTATCAATGACAACACTAAGGTACAGATTGAACAAGACACCGAGTTTGAAACAAGTTCTCCCTTTGGTCTAGGCCGTCCTCCTTAATGTGGGTGTTTAGAGCTTGTCGAGTAACCAAAGATATATGTGTAGGGTCCTTTTCACTAAACACTCCTCACTCTCATCACTTTCCTCATTTATGTCGTCATGTGCCTCGTCATCCGTAACAATTTCTCCCTCTTTGATGGTCATAATTCTTGCATTTGGGCAATCTCTACTATAGTGTCCTACCCCTTGACATCTCCAACACTTTAAATCTCTATTTCGAACATCAGACTTTTCGACTTTTTCTTTCCCTGTTCTAGAACTCTCCCCTTTCTCAAATTTAGCTTGAGGCCTCTCATTAATCTCTTGATTTATATGCTTATAATCAATGTTCTCACTATCCTTTTTCCATGTAGAAGTAGAATTGGGAAAAGTTTTAGAAGAATACCGTTGAGACCTTCGTTGGATTTGCCTCTCGATCTTAATTGCAATGTGCAACAACTCCTCAATATGAGAATAAGACTGTAAATCAGTCTTGTCCGCAATCTCTGTGTTTAACCCATTAAGAAACCGCGCCATGGGAGCCTCCATGTCCTCATCGAGTTCAAGTCGATCCATCAATGTATCCATCTCCTTGTAATAATCCTCCACAGATTTGCGTCCTTGTTTCAATGTTTGAAGCTTTTGCACCATGTCCCATTGAAAATATTATGGAACAAAACGCTTCCTCATGGACTCTTTGAACTCGACCCATGAATCAATTGGTGCTTCCAGATTTCTTCTCCTACTTGACATCAATTTATCCCACCAAATTTGAGCATATTGTTTGAATTGAGCAATGCATAACAGTACCTTCTTTTCATCACTCTACCGTTTTCTCCCATTCAAGGTACTCCTCTGGATCGGTTTCGCCATAAAACTTGGGAAGTTTTAATTTGATGCTCCCCACGTTACAATCAATTTTATCATCATAAGGAACTCGTTGTTGTAAATTATGATACCTTCTTCCATGGTCTCTCCCTCACATCAAGCCATGATCAACCGCATGTGGATTATCCTCATGGTGATCAGAATTGTCGCCCTCATATGTATCGGTTGAGGGCGTAGGTAGTGGAATCCTCTGTCGAGCTTGATTTTAATCTCGAATCTTCCTATTCGATCTATCAACTCTTCTATTCCTCGAATTAGTCTTTCCATGGTTCGTTGTTGTGCTTCTCTCAATCGTGCTTCAGTAATGTCAGTATTGTCATCTGGATTTTCCATGCTACAAAAGAAAGGTAAAAGAAAAAAAGGACCTCACAAGCGCTCCCTCATGTGTATTCACTCGTAAATGTAGTTCACTCATGTTTAGCACTCAACACTCGAATCAATGTGTCACTCCCTTACAAACTCACCCTTACAATTGAGCACACACAAATCACACTCCAAAAAAACAAATTGGGATGTGAGACAAGCTATGTTATAGAGCTAAGTGCAATTCAAAGTGAATAGATAGCACACTCAACATATAAACAAGGGTATTAAAGGAGCAATCCGAATAACGACAAAGAAACGAATTAAAGAAAGAAAATGATTAAGGACTAATTTAGACGTAGTAACATATGAGAGTTACATATAATAATCAAGAGGAAAAAAGAAAGACATTTAACATCAATAAGTTTTCTTTCGATTGGCAAAATCTAATCAATTTACCAACAAGAAAATTGATTTAGAAGATCTTAAAGAAGAACAAAGTGTTGATAAGATCCAGATCTAACACTTTAAAGAACATAAGAATTATTATTATTATTATTATTTTTTTTTGTTATATATTTTTGTGATAGAACATGAACATTCTACACAAACTGAGAAAAAAAATTATAAGACAATTAAAAGAGATAAGCGCAATGGAACATATATTCGATCTTGAGCCTGAAGCTCTGATACCAAATGATATGGAAATCAACCCAATGGAAAGTATGGAACGGATTACCTTGATGATCAAGATCAAGAGTTAAGAAAACTTGTTTCTAAACTCGTGATTCGAATCACTCCACAAGAGATTTGATCAATACCACTTGAATGACTCTACATGCAAGTTCTAAACACAACAATTTGCAAAGAAAGTTTAGCTCTCAACAAAGCTAAAATAGAAATTTTATTCTTAATTCCAAAATTTGATGTCTAATCAAAGAAAAGAAGGCTTTACTGAGAGGTTCGCTTCCAGTTGCTGTATCCGATGCTGCTGACAGAGCAGAAAGTAGAACGTTGAGACAACCTTAAACTATGTGATACATAACTCCCAAATTAAATGGGCTAGTAAATGAAAAATACCCATAACCTCCATATTAAAATGGCTAGTTAATGGTGGAATATAGTAACCTATGTGGGTTACAATATAACCTCAACTCCTGTATTTAAAACTAGCTTAAATATGACAAAGAAATAGTTAAACTACAATTAAATAATGCAATTAATAAAATGTGCTTATTAGTCATCCTTGGACTAGTTTCTTAAATTCAGCGGAGTTCATTAAATGCAACTTAAAGTGCATTTAATTCATCTCTTTCTTGAAGCTCAACTTTGCATAACATATAAGGGAGGTCTCCAACGTCTTCTAGAATTTTCTTTGTTGAGCTCACCATGGCTTGAATATAACTGTATAAGGTTTGTTGTAGTTTCTTGGTTCTCGTCCTTGTAATTGGACCTTGAGGTATGAAAATTCCTTAGTCGTGGTTCATATCACACATGCATAGGATAGTGATATTTATTTTCTTAGACTTAGGCTAGAATAGGATGTTTTAAACTTAAACGCTTATTTATTTTATTTCGGGTCTTTTGTTGTGTCATTTTAAAGATATTTTCGAAACACCTAAGTCCATGGCTGTGTTCTAAGTTAAAGGTTATGTTTTATGTAATTTAAATGAAGTCTTCCGCATTCAATGTTTATGGTACGTATACAATAACGACCTTAAATTAAGTAGAAAATTTAGGGTCTTTACATACTTCAAGTGGGGGGTTCATTTATTCTTAGATGGTTACAAATTTATGATTGATAATTGAAAACTAGATTTATGGTGTTTTATTAATGTATTAAGTTTTTTTTATTTATTTTTAGATTACATTTACATCGTGGCTAATTATGATAATAAAGTAGGAAGGTTACAAACGGTTGAAATATCTCATGAAGGTCAAATGTTTCATTTTGAGGCAAATAAAGTCATGTATGTTATTTTTGTTCAGGAGACTTCGAAAATATGGGAAATGAGCATTTGTACTTCCCTTTAACCAATAGCTAAGTTTCTTTGCAATTCTAAGTAGTTTAGGTTGCATGTAGAATCATTCAAGCTTGACATAATCAATATTGTTTGTGGAGTAATTCGAATCTTAAACAAGTGTTCTTACCTTAACATATTTGATCAACAAGATAATCTGAATCTTACGTCTTTTGGGTTGATGTCTGATCAGAGCCACATCATCTTAACTTTGTTTTCTTAACCTCTTTGTATAGACTAATTCACCTATTTTTAGATTGGTTCTCATAATTATTTTTTATGTTCTAGAAAATACAACTCAATTTTGGACCTACCTAAGAGATTTGAGAAAGAAATAGCTATAGAAGAGTCGTGAAAAGTGGTCCCAGACATAGGTTAAGAGGTACAACATTAAATTTGATGACCTTTACTCACTGTAAAGACTGGTTCAAACCGAGTATTCGGGTATCAAATTTGGTTTATTTTATGTTGCTTCCTATCTAAATCTATTAGTTTCTTCGTTATTTGTAACGGTTCTTTACTTGGGTGGTTGGGATATCTCTATTCCATACATATTCGGTTATGAACTTTTTGAAATAAATAAAGCGTATGAAGTCTTTGGAATGACAATTAGTATCTTTATTACATTAGCTAAAACTTATTTATTCTTGTTCATTTCTATAGCAACAAGATGGACTTTACCCCGACTAAGAATAGACCAACTATTAAATCTCGGATGGAAATTTCTTTTACCTATATCTCTTGGTAATCTATTATTAACAACTTCCTTTCAACTCTTTTCACTGTAAAGGAATACCATATTCTATATTCACGACTTGCTCAAACAAGAGAAAGAAACAAACATAAAATTCTTTAGAGATATTACAATATGTTCCCTATGGTAACTGGGTTCATGAATTATGGTCAACAAACAGTACGAGCTGCAAGGTACATTGGTCAGGGTTTCATGATTACTTTATCCCATGCAAATCGTTTGCCTGTAACTATTCAATATCCTTACGAAAAATTAATCGCATCGGAGCGTTTCCGCGGTCGAATCCATTTTGAATTTGATAAATGCATTGCTTGTGAAGTATGTGTTCGTGTATGTCCTATAGATCTCCCCGTTGTTGATTGGAAATTGGAAACGGATATTCGAAAGAAACGATTGCTTAATTACAGTATTGATTTCGGGATCTGTATATTTTGTGGTAACTGCGTTGAATATTGTCCAACAAATTGTTTATCAATGACTGAAGAATATGAACTTTCTACTTATGATCGTCACGAATTGAATTATAATCAAATTTCTTTGGGTCGTTTACCAATGTCAGTAGTTGATGATTATACAATTAGAACAATTCTGAATTCGCCTCAAATTGAAGTCTAAAATAAGTAAATCCCTTGATTAAAGAGTAATTGGAAATTACTAAGGTTCCGTTTTGATCTAAAGAAATGAGGTTTCTTTCGTTTTGTTTGTTTGATCACTACCTACAAATACAAACTATTGATTCATGAGAATTGCAGCTTAATTTAGATTCTATACTCTTTCAGATCAAGACTAAGATTAATACAATAACTGTACCTACATTAATTCACACCCCTTAAGATTTAATTAGGAATTGATTATCCATTTTTTTTCCTGGTCAGATCAATAAGGTCATGAAAAACATTTAGATTTTTTTATCTCTTTTTTTACTACATATAATGGATTTGCCTGGACCGATACATGATTTTCTTGTAGTCTTGTTGGGATCAGGTCTTATTTTAGGAAGTATGGGAGTACTATTATTTAATAACTCCATTTATTCTGCTTTTTCGTTGGGACTGGTTCTTGTTTCTATATCCAAAAATTATACACAATTTGCATCCTACCCTACAAATTTGGAAGAAAAACATCTTCAAGAAGACTGTGAACCTTGCACCCGAGAACATCGAAATAAGTACGTAGTCATATGGAACAAACATCAAATAGTACTTGCAAGAATCGATTAGGACAAGCGGCATATGATTAGAAATCATATCTAGGAACCTAATGGACCTAATATCATGATAGCGAGAGGGATTAGAAACATATGAGAATCCTTACATACATGCCGGAAGGATTAGAAACCCATTTATAACTAGTTATTCTTTGAGCATTTGATATGTGTCCTAGAGTATCAATATGTTCGTTATAGATTATGAACTATTGTTTTACGTTACTAAGGTACTATAACCTAGTTACAGGTCTCAATGTCTCCTTTAGGTTGACCATGTACCTTGTAGGGATGATTAGGGTGCAACCCTATTTGTCACGACTCAATATTTTATTACAGACTGTGACTAACAACGGCACATGAATGCACAAAATAATTTAAGTATGCAACAGAGAAAAATCATTTACTTCCAATAAAATTTCGAACGACAAACAAAAACAATTAACAGTTTGGAAACAAATTACAAAAGAATACAGATAGAAAATAAAGACTAGACTGACGCCCTGGGACAACCCATTCCTCTGTGACAATCCCTGTCTCCATCACACCCTCCTTTGACCGATGCCTCGCGCTTCTGAAAAGGAAAGCATAGGAAGGATGAGTATAAAAATTATACTCAATAAACCACCTACTTTGGTTCTAGGACATCTGGTTCTAATCTTAGTCCCTTGCGCTTTACCAGTTCATTGTCCTTTCATTTGATACCTAAAAGTTCCTTACACCGAGCTGATATGACCGGTATCTCTCTATGAGGCGCTACGTTTGCATGGCTATCTAAGACTACATGGTATCTAGCCTAGGGATGTGCTGAGTACCTCCTAAACTCATATAGTCCCCCTATGGGGGAGAGCGATCCAACCCGTTCCCATGCAGCTAAGGAGTTGTACGACGTGGGGACACATTTCCCGTGCGAAATGGCTAGGAGTAGTAAGAACTGGTCAGGAACCCCTAGTCCTCCTACGAAGCTATAGATATCGTTAATACACTAGCAATCTATGAACACTCCTGAGGTACCTCGTCGACGTGGTAATTCGTTAAGTTCCTAGGGGAAGGTTAGGTCTAGCTAGATTGACTTGTCGCTCTTAACTGCAATTCTCTAGACTTATCATAGTAATTGATCATAGAAAATAATAGTGTGTATGCAACTGTCGTCTAACATCATAATATATAATTCATGCAAATTAGGCATGTAGGCTCAACGGGGCGATGGCCTCCATCAAGCACCCGAAACGTGAAGTTCACGCTCAATGGGGTGAAGTCATCCATCAAGCACCCGGGATGCGGAATACACAATTCCAACATGAATTAAACACATGCATACGTACAGCGAAAATTTAAAGCATGATCGCATGCTCAAATAATTCACTCAAAACATCGCATATTATTACACATCATTGGCTCATAACAATCAGTCATAGGAGGCTACTACCTAAGGCGAATAACTAGCATGCATGCAGTCCCAGCAAATCTTACAAGTATTTCCTCTTAAATCCGGATGGTGACTTACCTAGTTGACGCGTGCCCTTTCGTTAGCGTTTCTATGCCCGTCAGGTGTCCAAAAATACTAATTTCCTTCAATTAGGTCCCTAATTACATAAAAATAGTATTAGAACTGGAGTTGGGACAAAGTTCAAGCAAACAGAGGGCGAACGGGCCAAAACGGGCGTATGACGCGTGAGGAAGTGTGTCAGTCGCAAGCTGCACGCGCAGCTGCTTCTACGCAGTCGTAGGTCGGGCGGTCCGGTTCAACTCGGGGTTTTCAGGCGACACGTGTGGTCGTTTCACTTGAGCTGCGTTGCTCCAACCGACGATCAATGCATGTCCGGCGCCTGTCGAGTTAGCCTCCACCACTCATCGACCGACACGTGGCTGCCGAATTTTTTTTCTCTTCTTCTCACTCCCCTACAATCCATAACACAAAGTCATTATTCTAATTTTCATATCTTTTGATTCGGAGTTCGGATCAATATGATTTCTTAGGCAAGGTTCTAGATCGTGTTACAGGCTATGTCCTGGTATTTTTTCGTAATTTTTGCTTAACTACCAAACGAGTTAAGATCGTCAGAAATTTGCTTACCGTTCTCAGATCGAGATTTCGGCCACACTTCTTCACAGATCGTGTGTAGAGTTGTTCCTAGGTGAATATATGAACATTTTAGGACTCGATTCACATAGGAAAAGCTCAGAAATGCAAAATGTCATTCAGAACCTTACCTCGCGAAACATTCTTGGATCTTGACAGAGTGTCGACCTTGCTAGCCTACCAGTCCTTGTACAGGTCTCGTCTGAAGGTGGATTCTAGCGATGGTCCAACGAAACTTCGCGGCGACTCTTTTCTGTTTCCTCTCAATTTTCTCTCTAATTTCTTTTTTCTTTTGCAAGAGATTTGATGGAGTTTTCCTTGAACCCCTATTATGGCTAGAGGGGAAAAATGACATTTTTGCCCCTCGATTGAGTAAGCAAACCTTTTTTTTTTTTTTTTTTTTTGCGTTACAAACTCTCCCCTCCTTAGAAACTTTCGTCCCCGAAAGTGGATATCTCTTGGAAGAGCTCGGGATAATCTCTCCTCACGTCCTCTTCTCGTTCCCAAGTTGTCTCTTCCTCACGGTGGTTACCCCATGAGACTTTCACCAAAGGAATAACTTTGTTGCGTAATTGCCTAGTGTCTCGAGCCAAAATTCTGCTAGGCTTCTCCTCGTAAGACAGATCTTCCCGAAGAGGAAGCGTCTTGTGCTTGATCATATGGGTAGGGTCTGGAGTGTACTTTCACAGCATGGACACGTGGGATACATTCTACATGGCAGCAAGGTTCGGTGGCAGGGTAATTTTGTAAGCCACAAACCTAACTCTCTCTAAAATCTCGAAGGGGCTTATGAACCTTGCGCTTAATCTGTCCTTCTTTCTGAACCTCAACACCCCCCTCACAGGGGCTACCTTCAGGAACACGTGGTCACCTACCTCAAATTCGAGGTCCTTTCTACACAAATCTATGCATAACTTTTCTATTGGCTCGGTGCGGTGAGTATCCTCTGCTTAATTTTCTGCACTGCTGCATTGATGACCTGAACCAACTCTGGTCCCAGTAGTTGCTGCATGCCTACCTCTTCCCAAAACACTGGTGTTCAACACCTACGCCCATACAGTGCCTGAAAGGGGGCCATTTGGATAGTCGCTTGATAATTGTTATTGTAGGAAAACTCCATCAAAGGCAGATGTTTGTCCCAGCACTAGAGAAATCTAAGAGCAGGCTTGCAACATATCCTCTAAGATATGATTCAGCCTTTTGGTCTATCCATCCGTTTGAGGATGGAACGTTGTACTGAACCACAAATGAGTTCCTAGTGCTTTCTAGAGACTTTTCCAAAACTGAGAGGTGAACCTAGTGTCCTGGTCTGATACTATGGACACTGATACCCCGTGCAGACGTACTATCTCCTTAATATATAACTAAGCCCATTGATCCACACGATATGTGGACTTGCCTGGAATAAAGTGGGCCGTCTTGGTCAATCTGTCTACAACTACCCAGATGACGTTGAAACTCTGCCTTGTCTTTGGCAAACCCGAGACGAAGTCCATACAAACTGCTTCCCATTTCCACTTAGAAACATTCAGGGGCTATAACAGTCCTACTAGGCACTGCCTCGGGGCCTTCACATGCTAGCAGGTCAAGCAATGGCTTACGAAATCCGCTATGTCCCTTTTCATTCCAGGCCACCAATAATATCTTTTTAGATCCTGATACATCTTCGTACTTCCAGGGTGGAACGTATAAGATGTATCATGGGCTTTGGTCATAATATCTTTTAAGATTCTCTCGTCTCGGGGAACGCACAAGTAGTTTTGCCACAGCATACCCCTATCTGAGGAGATAGAATAGGGTTTGTCTTACCACTGATACGTAAGACTTCATTGCAAAATAATATTAACGACATGGTAGTCTTTGATTGATTTTGAATGGAAGTTAGCATAAAATAATTCTCAATTTTTGTTAAGTTGCTAACAAAAAAAGAGAGAATATTATATTATTGAGAGTTTTTTATTGGGATGAGAATTCATAACATTTACTCTATCATATCTAATAATAAAGTTTCAATGACGTAGTTATTTTGTATATTATGTAAGGCTTAAAAAGTTGGAATTCACTTTTATTACACATTGTACCCATGTACCTAACTTGATTGTGAATGAGGAATTTAAAGAAATGCATAAATTCATGTCTAATGTTCACAATGTAGTGAAATATGATAGATCATCTCCCTAAAGATCGACAAATTTTAAAGATTGTGTTGAACTTGTTTATTTGGATGATTGATGATTGAAAAAAACGGATTGGATTGGATTACCAATCTAACCAACCCAAACTTGTGGACCCAATACCTAAGACCTAAGACCTTTTGGATATTGTAAATTGTTTGGAGAGGCTTGTTCGGCACCTACGATCTTGTCCAGATCTTTTACTAAATCATCAATGTAGACCAATTTGTTCAAATGAAATTAATGTATTCAAACGTTATTTTTTGAAACCCTTCATCAAAATTATGAGCACTTTTAGCCGTATGATGTGATAATAAACTAATTCATTCCATATCTCAAAATTAAGAGAAATAATTTGAATAGGAAAGCACTATAAAGCTAGCAATTTTTCATTGTTTATTCATGGAAAAAAAATTGTAAAAGTACCTTGTTTTAGTAATCTAACGGCCTCATTCAAAATAATGTCCAAAATCATCCAAAAGGGAGAGAATTAACAAATTTTATAAATTTCCAAATGAAAACATTAAACCTATTGCGAAAAAGAAATCAAAATTTTTAAATTTTGGGCATAATAAACTCACCCAAAAATGATGATTTATAGGTACTTCAGGATTTACATGAACATCAAAAGCTGTTAGTAGACATGCAAAATTATACAAATTACTGGGAAAAAAAAAAAAAAAAAAAAGAAAACAGGTCGTAGGTACAAAATGAAATAAGCTAACCCTGTTTCAAGAAGCGGCCTCAGATGAATGACAATGTTGCCTCAACATCTCTCAAAGATCTTGTAAAGTCTCTCTAATGATGCAACCTGTGAAAGTCAATGATATCACACTAAATAAATACATAGAGATCACCCAAGGAAAAAGCACACATTAAATGGAGATTATGGTCTACAAATGAAGCAATTGGCAGGTAAGGATGGTCAATTAAATCCTCGTATCTATTCAATATATCCGCAGGAATTATTAGATGTGCTGTTGACGTTACCCGAATGAAAGATCCATTTTCAGCGAGAGAATGTGGAGGCTTGAAGAAAAGTTTCATTGATGGGATGAGTACATGCTGTATTGACCATTCACGTTGAGCCCATATGGTTTCTGCCTCCGATAGTAGACCGTGGTTGATTTCATTCTCCATTGTCATCGTATCATCTGCACCTTAAGACATCATCGAAGGTTTATATTGGAATATATTTTATATAGTTGTAATCCGTTCTTGTTTTTCCTCATTCTTAAGATTTGGTTAATAGTATATTTGATATATTTTATCTTATTTTCATGGAATATTTTCTCTTATTTCTAAGATTTAGTTGATAGCTTGTATCTTATTCAAACATTGTGAACATTAATGAATATCAAACTTTCAATCCCACCTCTATTTATCATTCTTAACATGGTATCAGAGTTTCTCATTCTTAACGGGAGAAGGAAATAACATTAGATATGGTAAAATTACAAGACTTGATCAGCAGACATCAAGCCTATTGGATTTTCACTTACAAAGCAGCCCCAATGCACATAGACATCCTAAGCTCGTGGGGGAGGAGTTCAAGTGCATTTGAGTTGAAACATGTGTAGGAGGAGGTTTTCTTTAGTAGCCAGGAACATTGATAGCCATACATACAAATAAACATGATTAGGAAGGCTAGGTCATTGGTTGTAATTGTAAGCAGATGGTTTGATAGGAGGATTAAGAGAACCCATTGTTTCTCAGAATGTAAAATACAGCAGAGATTAGCATAATCAATGATATGTTACGAAAGACATCAGCCACGAAAAGATCAGGACATTGGTAACCAAAAATTCAAGAAATCAATATTGGCAAACAGTTACCTATATTTTCATCTTCAGGATTCCCGGATGATTTTATCCTTTTGTAGAACTGCAAGCCATCACCCGATGGATTTGGCAGCAAGGGAGGATGCATGGCATAGAAGTTCCCAATGGCAGCTGAAATCGACTGGATACAATTTTTCTCATCTTCCCAATCAATCTACAAATTATAAATACAAGTTAAGGCAGATAATGTATTCCTCAAAGATGTGTTGAGTTAAGAATCGATGACTGATCTTTGGATTCCAGGAAATGGACTATTTGTTTCTAGAGTTCAATAGAAATGAAGATGTCTGTTGACACGGAGTATTATAACATATATTTTATAAATATGCATTACCATTATCCATTTCAAAGATAATTATAAGAAACAATTTATTTTAGCATATGATGCTCTAATGCATTCATGGTACAATGTTTTATGCCAAAATGTCCAAAATGAACGATTATGTAATGCGCACCTCAAAACCCACATAGTCAGCCCTCACGTTTTCAGGAACATAATTAATATTTTTTATTTTCTTAATCTTGTTTCTTTTATTCAATTGTTATGAATAGTTAGACTTTTGAAAAATCTCGATGTTCAAGGAGAAATTGAACATCGTCATTGTCAATTGTCAATGATGTAGAGTGGAGGGAAATCTTACTCCAACTTATATTTCATCCTCATATTAAATGTCAAAATTAGACAAATTAACTTTTGTAATCTCATATATGAGATCTTTTAGTTCATCAGTGCTCACAATGCTTGATATTTAAATCCCTTTCAAGCGATCACCTCTATAACAATTCTCCTTCTCATCCCAACAATTCACGTGGCTTTGTGGTTCGTTTTCTTTCTTGTATAATGGACACCAATTTGGAGGAGTACTATAAGGCATTCTTTTTTGAAGATTTTTACTTGTGCTAATGGCTTCCTGTGCTATTTCCAAAGGAAAAACTTCACCTTTCTAGACTGATGTCCTTTCCATACTATCTTTGCTAACATGAGATTTATTGCTTCTACTTTTTCCTCCATGTCCATTATCAAGGATTTTGTAGAAAAGACCCCATCAATGCTCTTGCTTGACAATACCGCAAGGGCAAGGGCAAGGGCAAGGGCAAGGCTTAATTCGGGTCATCCCATTGCTTCATTATCCTTTAAATTCCTACCAAACTTCAAGTCCCAGAATTTGTTGACAATATTCCACATTACTTTGATCGTGGCTTTTTTGCTATGAGAGAGCCAATACAAAAGTGGATACTCAGGGCTAGCGTGGTGTTTTCAATCATGGATTGGTCTAAAATGATGTGATTCCTTCATCACCCACCTTATAGCAAGTTCAATTGGTGATGAGGTTTTTATCCTTTTTTTTACGTACTTCCAAGGCCCTTTCGTAGAAGATGGAGGGGTGATTTTTGTTTGATAGAAGAGTATATTGGCCTTTATAAGATTTCTCCACAAGGTCTTTTCTTCATGATGATATCTCCATATCCATTTGACGACAAGAGCTTTGTTCTTCTTCTTTATCTAGAGAAGGCTGAGGTATCCCTTTTCTGTTGGGAGGTTTATAATATTCCATTGAACATGGTGTGGGTCATCTTTCCACAAGTAGTTTTTGAATAAATTTTCTACATCCACAAATTTCAAAGAGAGACATTTAGTAATGGGGAAGTTGGATAATGTGACTAGTATTAGGGTGAGTCTTCCACCTTTTGAAGTAAAACATGATGACCATGTTGACAACCTTTTTTCTATTTTTTAAATAATAATCTTTAAGAAGGAAAACATTTTGTGGCTTCCTTTTAGAAGTAGTCTACGTACATATTCGGTCATTCTCCATTTTTACAACCATATATGCTAGCAAATTCTTCAATAATCTCTGTGTTAATATTGATACCCACGATCTTTGTTTTTTGGAGATAGATATTTTGTTCAAAGAATCCTTCGAAAGCTTTTACCGTCTCGATCATATTTTTTATGGAAGAGACATTTGCCAAGTCAGAAAAGAGAGTTGTGTCGTCCGCAAACTAAAGGTGGTTGATGCTCAAGCCTTCATTACCAATCTGAAAACCTTTTATCTGCTCTTCGTATTCTACTTTTGTCAGTAGGCGACTGAGCCAATCCATTATCATGGAAAAGAGGGTTATGGAAGAGGCGACTGAGCCAATCCATTGCTTTTGTCAGTAGGTCTCGATCATATTTTTTATGGAAGAGGCATTTGCCAAGTCAGAAAAGAGGGTTGTGACGTCCGCGAATTGAAGGTGGTTGATGCTCAAGCCTTCATTACCAATTTGAAAACCTTTTATCTGCCCTTCGTATTCGGCTTTTGTCAGTAGGCGACTGAGCCAATCCATTATCATGATGAAAAGAAAAAGGGGAGAGTGGATCTCCTTGTCTCAGACCCCATGTGACATAAACTTCCCTCTCAGTCTTCCATTGATGATGATGGAGAAGTTTGTGGATGAGATGCATCATTTTTCCACCTTCGGCTCAATGTTTTCAAGGAAAGTTCAATCAACCATGTCGAAGGCCTTTTCCATGTCAAGTTTAATGACTACACCTTTTTGTTTTTTTTTTTCCATTCATCTATGAGTTTGTTCGCAATGAGGGATGCATCAAGCATTTTTCGCCCCTCTACAAATGTTGTTTGTTGCCTAGTTATTGTGAAAGGGAGAACTTGTGAAGAACGACCCACAACTTCACCATCGCCGGGTTAGAATAAGTGCCATACCATGGTGAAATTTATTTTGGCACTCAAATCCGCCACTTCAACCCTGAGGTCTCGAAGGACTGCTCTTAAGTCCTCAGACATTTCTGAAACCACCTGAACAATCGCTTGTTGGGCATTGTCCTGGACACGAACGGTCCACTCTGGAGTCAATCAACACCCCTACCCACTTTGTCTTTCAATAACTTCAGTGTTCCAAGCCCCACCATGGAATTCAACAATGCTAATTCCACTATTTCCTCTTTTGAATCCCCTTCTCCCTCATTTTCTTTAACCACTTCCTCTAAATCATGTATCACCATCACCTACAATTCCATTTTTCTTGCAACAATGCTCGGGCATAAATCGCTTTTCACAATAAAAGCAGAGGTTTTTCTTGTGATGGGTTTAGAGCTCCGATTCTATCAATATTTAATATGATCGTACCTCCTCAGTCTTCCCTATTCCATTTCATTAAACCTAGCCCCCAAGTGACTTGGATAAACCAAAATTCTACGGGTTGTTGCTCCAACTCCATATGTCATGGGACTAGTATTCGGTGTTGGCCTTAGGCCTCCAGACTTGAGATTTAAGACAGCTTGCTTTCCTTCCCCATGGGTCAGCTTATCTTCTATCATTTGGGCCATTTCCATCTGCAAAGTAATCTCGACTGACAAGTTTTACATACACCTCGATTAACCCTAAATCATGCACCGGTTGACAGAAAACCACAACATATAACTCACTCCTGGCTACTATATTTTGACTGAGATATGGATTTCTAACTTACCTCTTTACCTCAACAAATCTATCACAGTTAACTTGTACACTTCATATTAGAGACCAATATAAGTTTTTGTCCAACATATATAGGAAATAGAATTCCAACCACAGAAAAGTGAAATTCCATATTAAGGAATCCACATGTATAGGAAACCCTATAATATAAAATCCGATCATTATTAGCTATATTGCTGGCAGATGAGGATAGCTCCTTGGAGACAAAAATGTCGTCAGCTTGTGTAAAGAGGATTGTGTTTACATATCCAATTCAATTTGAAGCAATAGTTACTTCATCATGATCATTTTTCACAATAATTAAATTGCTAGGAAATTATGGAGTATGACTTCGAAGTAAGCGATCATTATACAAATAGAAAACTTGCAAACTGTTCAATCAAGTTTATGCCTAAATCAATACTTAAGGAATGCCAAGCATTGTACGAAAATGAATACTTGAAATTATGACCAAAAGGATAATTCTTGAATGTATGCAAAAATGAATAATTGGAATGACATAAATAATAATGATGAGGATGATACGATTCAGGAGAAGGAAATAAGAACTTACATCATTAGCCAAGGAAAGTACAAATTCAGGAACACGGTCCATATCAGGTGTGTATTGGTCAAGTACGACTGGAAGTCTCGCCAAATTTCCATTTACGTCAATATGTATGCAGAAAAATTCCTCGAGCATTTCAGCTTTCAACTTGAGCAGTTTTGTACTCGTCTAAAAAGCAGCTACAACATTAGCTGTATAGAGCAAGCTAAAACTGAAACAAGCAGTACTTTATGCCTTAAAGGATAGATCAGAGAAGACACCTCATTACCTCAGCTACCTTCTTATTAAAATCATCATTCTCATTAGACTCTGAATTCACATCTTCCTCCCTCAGTGCCAAACTAATTAACTCGTACAGAGGGGCTGGGTTGCTCAATTGTATTGCATTAAAATGTGCAAATCGACATAACACTTGCTGATACATGAGTTCTTTGCTACAAAATACAATGGGGAGAGAGAAAGAAAGCAAAATAATATGTCACAAAATAATATGTCACAAAATATCAAAGTAATCAGACATCCAATGAGATATACTGGCGAGTTTTTATATTTTATCCGTGTTTTATGGACTATTGTTCTTTGGAGATTATCCATTGTGTTGTGTCCCAAATTAGGATTCTTCAACTTATTACAGGCCCCAACATCTTGACCATTCTTTTTCGCCTCCCAGCATCTTTCCCCAACTCATCCACTAATTCAGACCATAGACCCAACCTTAAACATTTTCAAGGTTTAACTTTGCAAGAGATCCTCTAGGGAAAAACTACAAGTTAACTACCAACCCAACAAGCTTTCACTCATCTCTCAGCTCCTGCTCATCTCAATCTATTGGAGCCTTTGATAATAGAAAAAAAAACAGCCCAAAAAATACCGAATAATGGTAATTCAAAGAAGAATCTAAAGAAGGTTTGACTTCAACAGTATTCTATTATTGGGAATAGAACTTTTCACAAATGGTTACAAAAGACAATGGCCAACTAGAGCAAGACTACAACACAAGTGTCACATGGTTAACGAAATTTATGGAACTTCATAAAAATGTTACACAATAGATTCGAATTAAACTTATTATTTTCTAAGATTTATTATTTTCTAAGATTTTTTTACCTCAAGTTCACAACATTGGCTAGATAAAGATGAGTATCATGCTGAAGCAAAGCGAAGACGTCATCTGCCATTCCAATATATACACAATGTCTTACAGTGTTAAGGAGACCTGCAGTTGGCAACAGCACTTAAAACTAGTTCAATTGAATCTCCGAAGCTTTCAGACAATTCAAAGATTTAACGAGCAAGCTACCAGCATGACAATTCTGATCAATTTCTGCAACAAGATCTTGAACGCTAGTAAGATTAGCAGCTTCCCTTGGATTCCTTCTCATTCTAACAAAAGACCTAAAAAATACAGTTCTTGTATTAGACCAAGTAGTTAATCTTTACAAGAAAAATAACAATACAAATTAGGAAAAGTATGATTCCACAATTTTCTTGCAGAATTATATAAAATCTTGAAGCTTTAATTTAATTGTACTGTCCAAAAAAATATATTCTATTTACGATAACAATAATTTGTAGGATGAACATTGCACACAATGAGCAACATAAAGAATAAAAATAAGTAATATAAAAAGAATATTGCGCATCTGAATTACAACTGGCACATGTATAAAGAGGAGATAATATGAACTACCAAGACCCAATCTTGCATCATTTTGAATTTCTTAAAGAGCACGAACTTGAACTTGAACCTGAACATTTTATGACATAAATATGTAAAACTACTAAGATCCATGTCATTGTCATTTTTTCTTTGAAAAGAAATGGAGAGAAAACAGAACACTGATTGGGGGCTTCTTCTCTCCATCTCCTTCCTCATACCAACCTCTTCCTCCCTCCTACTTCACCTCTACTCCCTTGTCATGGCTCCTTTCGAGAATCTACCTCATTCAAGCTAAAACATATGTATATATATGTGTATATATGTGCATATATATATATATATATATACGAGAAAGAGGGAGAGAGAGAGAGAGAGAGTACCAAGTTAGCTATATGCATTGACGCTCTTGTGGGTGCCATCTCCTAAATTTCTGTAAGGGAATAAACTCATACTCCTAGGACTTTGTTCTTAATTGCTAATTTGTGACTTTCAAATATCAAACAAAAAATCTTGCTCAATTATGGACTGAATTGGTTAAATTAAACATCTCTAATTAAAGCAGCCTATGAATTAGCTTCCTGAATGTGAGTCAGTCACCTTAAAAGTGAAGAGTAACTGAAGAACAGGTCCCATCTTCTAAAATAGTAAAGAAATCTTTTTTTTTTTTTTTTTCATGCTTTGAGAGCAATAAAGAACTAATCTGGTTAGCCGAACTGTCTTCAAGACTACCAACAGCGGCTATCATGCACTTTAACCATTCCTCTAAAGGACTACCTTGAAGATTTTCTTACAACACTTTTTGAAGACAGTTTTTCATAACGTCTAGCAAGCTGGGTATGATAAAACCTAGAAAATTTCCATTACCTATTCCCATGGATTTGAGTAACTTGGAACCTCTCTCAAGCCTAAACCAATTGCTTACCTTCGCCTAATTTCAGTCCCTCAAGTTATGACAACTACTAGTTACAAACTCTTAGCAAATGAATAATATACCCTTAGTACCCTGACAATATTTCTAATCATACTAACGGTATTCCCAATCCTAACACAAATTTAACACAAAAAATTAGAAAATTACCCCTACTACCTTAAAAAATTAATGTTGAACTGTCAAAATAAAATGAAGGATAGAGATCTCACAAAAGAAAAGAAGCAAGTTTATTGATGTAATGGTTTCCCGGAAAGAGAGACGAGACGAACTCACAAGACAAATGAACAAAATGTAAGTTACTTTTCTTCTGAAATGAATAGAGCTTTGAGCTAGTGTAAACAATAAATAAATAATCAACAGAATTACAATTAAATATCAACTTGGTTAGTCAGCCTTACAAAAAGTCGCATCAAATACAGAGTCTCAATGCAACACTTAGATATTGAAAGCTCCATGCTTAAATCCAAAAGCAATTCATACCTCACAGTATTCAAGCTAGATTCAGGGAGGCCAGGAGGATTCATTTGCACATATGCGTGCAACCTTCCAGCTGGATCTGTTGAATCTGTCCTAACCATTTTTTGCACTGGAACCTTCTGTGACTTTGATCCTACATGCATTATAACACTCAGACACTGAAATGACTGATAAAAACCCAAAGCATGTACAACCTTAAAACTAAAAATAAAAAGGTGTCAGACCAAGAAAAAAAACAAAAACCTGCTGTACCAGACTGCGAGGAATTCTGAGTATAGTCACTTCTAATAACCATTTGACTAGCCGCAGAAGATTCTACATCCTATTACATGCAGGTCAGATGAAGTATGAATCAATAACTGAGATTCAATAAATTAACTATAGTGATTCAAATATGTTTGCACATAAATAAACTCTTAAGAATATCACTGTGAAGATACTTATCAAACAAAGAACAAAGTTGAAGAAACACATCCCAAAAGATTTGATATTATTTCCTATTACCAATTACAATCCAACTTTCAGATCTTCAAACAAAGCTTTTAAATATACCTGTTCTTGAAATGTCCTCGTGTCATTAGAACTTCTCAATTTTGATTCCACAGCTGACTGTATCCTCTCAATAATAACTTCCTGGTTCAGGAGGCTTACCTGCAGATTGATAGAGCTTTCAGCAGAACAATATAACACCACACAATGAACGAGATATTTGAATTCTTTAGTTATAGAGAACATTTTTTTTTAACAAAAATTAAGAATACAAAAGGAACTCCCATAAGAAGTTTGATAGCAGCCACATCTCATAATATACCAAATCTAATTTGTAAAATAAGCTCAGAATCTCAATGTCAACTTTTCAACAGTTACCCATATGCCTAGAATTCCTGAAACTATTTCCAACACCTTGAAATTGCCAACTCCTCACTGCCAAACAACATGGCCTCCTCAATCTCATTTTTAATGGGCACCCGTATCAGAAGGAAATCAGAACTATAAGCCTCATTTTACTAGAGCCTTTTAGGTCTATATGACTTGAAAGAAAAAGAGGCGGTCTGCAAAGAAACTAAACTTGATACTCCATAGGAGAAACTCTTTTTCGAAGTTTCCACATATTATGAAGCATGGACACAATAGTTAATTATTTTGTATAGCATGCTCATGTCTTGCTCGTGATAAACAGAAAGTTGTTGGACATGTATTTGACATTAATTGGATACTATTATAGTACTGGCAATACAATAGAAATGTCAGATATTAGTAACTAATAATTGAATATGAATCCAATATTTAGGCACGGGACTTGTTAAATATGAGAAATTGAACATGCACCAGACACTCATGAACATATTACAAACAATGATTAAGACACATGAACTAAAATGTTCAAAATTTTATTCATTTATTTACTTTCTAAGAAATGAACATACATTGAAGTTAGGACAAAGTAACAAAATCTGAAATAAATTAAAAATGTTTTCTAAGATAAATACATAGGCTTATTAACTTCAAATTTTCTTCTTGTAAAAACATAATATACATTTAAAATAATTATATTAGAATAAATATATTCTTGTCAATTCTAGGA
Organism: Cucurbita moschata; assembly: GCF_002738365.1. NCBI lineage: Eukaryota > Viridiplantae > Streptophyta > Magnoliopsida > Cucurbitales > Cucurbitaceae > Cucurbita > Cucurbita moschata. The sequence continues at coordinate 847,222 of NW_019268590.1, read as the reverse complement.
TTTTAGATAATGTGTTCATCATGTCCCATGTCGTGTCATTCATGTTTCATGCCTGCACATCTTTGGTCACTAAATGCAAAAGATATAGTTCACTTTCGTAACTTATTTCTACTTCAGTCACTAGTTGGAAGACATTTTTGTAATTTCTCAATAAGGGATCCCTTTTGTTGTCCATTTCATTTAATCAATCAACTTCTCTTAATAAACTACTTGTACAAACGCACATACATAAATATATAATCTACACTTAACATTTCCATTTTCATTCAGTTTGGTGGGCAGAAACTATGGGTACCTTAAATCCATCAAACAGAAATACCTGCCAACAAGAAAAGATTAGAAAAGATATCCTGCACAAAAATTCACCTCTTTTTTGGTTGGATGAACATTCACATCAACATGCTCAGGTGGCAATATAATTGACATATATATGAAAGGTTTGGATGCTTTGGGCAAGGTTGCAGCATAAACAATTTCAATAGCTCTTTTTAAAGCACTACAGTCTACCATTCTTTCTGCAATAAGAAAAATTAGAAAAAAATTTTTAAAAAAAAGTGAAAGCAATATAACAAGTATCCTATGCTAAACTATGATCCATATTCTTCAAATAAAATTAATAAAAACAAAAAAAAATGTCATTGAATTGCACCATTAGACACATAAGCTCTTATAGGTTATTGTAAATGTAATCTTTTTAGTTCATTCTTAACACTTCCTCAGTGTGGACTTAGATAGGCTTATTATGAGACCTAGGCAATATGAACGTGAAAAATGCTCATCTCATGGACTAATTCTAAGGTACAGAAGCATTCATGTGGAATAACTCTCCAAAAACAAAAAAGCTCCAAACTCCTAGCTAACAATAACCTATTCTGAAGCTGGAAAGAAAATTGAATTATTACGTATTCATAGATGTACAATATAAGAAAAACAAGAAAAACAATAGAAAAAATAAAAGAAAAATGTGGATGTTATACTCAAACTGAATCTGCTTGATCTAAAGAATAAACTTCAATAAAGTAATTGATATAAGGTGAGATCAGAAACCAAGAAGTTAGTTGGTTGCTAATATCTTATCTTATGTCAGAGGTTTTGATGTCAAGGACAAGAGCAGGAGAATGTGATGTCATTGTTTATGAAAATTCTCATATCATTATTTGAAAGAGAAATTGGGCAATTTCCTTGGTTGTTCATCAAGAGATAATAGAAAGAGAAAATTTTTCTATTATTATTTTGAAAAGGAACAGACTTTTCATCAAAACACTGAAAATTTACAAGGTCCATAACTCCATTGGGAAAATAATAAAATCTAGGATACAACAAGAATACAGAAAAACCTGAAAAAATAAAAAGTAAAATAAAAACTCCTAGGGAAAGTACAACAAAACCCTCACACTTGAAAAGATAAGAACTCACAAATTGATCCTTTCCCGTACAGAACATTTTCAACAAACCTAGAAGAGATTCTACTTGGACATACAAGATGTATTGCTTACAAGATAAAGAAAAATAGGAAATACCATTAATAAAGAGCACCATTGTGATCTTCTTCGCAGTATAATTTGAGTTGGAGATTAGACCATCCATTTTGAAATCTGAACAGGCTTTATCATTTTCTGAAACTTCTATTTTCATTAGATTGCGAGCAACTGATGCACCGTAAACTGTACGAATGGCATCCAACCTTGAAGTTGACCCAACTGAGTGAACGTCTGCCCTAGCAGCTCCATGCTGACAATACAGTAACCAGCATATCTCAACTAACTAAGTACAATGTAGACCATCAAAACATCTGACCATGAAAGCAATACCAAAGTAAAAATGAGGTTGACTAATTATTGAAATAACCTTTCTGCAAGAAAAGCTGATGTTTATATGATGAATGGCAAATCGACTTAGGAGATCCACAATCTTCGTGTAATCATCGGACACATTTTGTAGTGTCTTCCTCCTAGCACTCATATTATAGAACAGATTCTCAACCTGGAATCAGACATCCAAGAAAACTCAAGTTGTCCATTACAATGCAGGTAGGATGATGAAATTTAAAATCTTGAAGTGTCTAAACAAAAGTGTCTCCGAATGAATTAAAGACAAACCTTCATCTCCTAACTCTAACTAAGCATGTATCAATATCATACCAAACATAATAACAGGAGTGCTCATCATGTTGGCATAATTCATTCAGTTAAAAAAATAAATCACTGTTAATTCAAGATAATGTTATTTTGCTATGGGAGTAGTCTAGACTCGTTCATGTACCGTTATTTGAGTTCCTTTTACAGCAGCACATGGCTTGGGCTCATGCTCCATCACTCCATCTCTATAGGATACTCTGTCCCATTAAGTCCGAAAATGCAGTAAGATACCAAAACTGACTGAACGAAAAAAATTACATATAATCCACATAACTCTTATTATTTTTCCTACATTTACAAATCCCTGTATAACCCAATACGAAGAACGTGACATGTAGAGCCATAGCTTGTATTAATTTAACCTGTAACCGTGAAGTTGTCCTTTAGTAATGGTGGTGACCGTAACATGACCTACATAGGTCATGCTCGCTAGCGCCTCTCCTCGAAATCCCATCGACCTTATGGACTGTAAATCCTCAAATTTTGACAACTTGGACGTCGTGTGCCTCTCGCACAAAATCGGCAAATCTTCATACTGGGGGGGAAACGGAATAAGCAAAAAAATTGAAAAAAAAAAAAACAAAAAATTAATACAACAAAGTTGCTGAGTTTCCTCAAATTATAGCCACTTACATAAGGTTCTCTTAGTTTTTAAATCTATTAACATCATAAAACCTTCATCATGAATGTAGACAACTACGAATGTAGATTACTTAAACCAACATCATAAATCCATTAACATCTAGAAACTTGCTACAAATAACTTAAACCAACTTAATATGCAGACAACTATGAATGTAGATTACGAAGAATGACTATCTAATTTCAGTTAGAACCGTTTTCCTTTTCCTATTTTTTTCCGATAAGCAATCAGTAAATAGAAAAGTCGACTAAGAAAAGAAACAAACACGGATGCCGTGGCCGTCGTCAGAAACTTGGATGAGTTTGAGACCGCCGTCTTTGACAACGACGTTAACGGAGGTAGATTGGGCGTCGAGGCTGTTTTCGACGAGTTCTTTAATGGCGGACACTGGCCTTTGAATGACCTCTCCGGCAGCGATACGATTGACGACGGAGTTGTCGAGTCGGAGGATTTTGGGGGGTTCTTGAGGAGGAACTTCTTCTTCCCCGCCCGTGTCCATGGGAATAATCTCGTCATCCGCGTGGGGTTCCATGGAAGCTTAGACAGATGACTCCCAGGAGCTCTACTTCTGCACTTCACTTTTTGAGAATGGCGAGAAGAAACCGCGAAAAACAAAAATAAATAAATAAATAAAACTGCAAACGTGATGAAATGGCCTCACAACTACTAACAACGTTCACAAATACTTCGTCAAATTAACCAAAAAAAAAAAAAAAAAAA
>NW_019268590.1:835295-843339 GCF_002738365.1 Cucurbita moschata | reverse complement strand
AAAAAAAAAAAAAAAAAAAATTGAAAATAATGCTAAATTTTTAAAAATTTCAATATTTCTGGTGATTTTAAAAAGTTTTGAATGAAAATAGTTAAGACTCTCCTATCTAATATCACCACTATTTAATTCTTAAACATTTTATTCGCATAGATTTTTTTTACCGGTATCGTAAACAAAACCTTAAATTAAACGACCGCTTGAAGAATATTACGAGGATGTGATTGTGCACCTAGCACAACCATAGTCCAATACAGTCTTAACCAAAGTCAACTGTAGCATCAAATTTTGTGGAAAACATTGCATGGTAGTTTTTTTTTTTCAATAGTTAGGCATTGGTTGGGTAGAACCGAAGTGTTCTACTAAGAAATCAATCCAAAGAACTAGCACACTATACTCATGAATGAGCAAGGAGGTGGCCGATTCAAATGGATTATATATTAAATTACATTAGAATAATCAAAATAATTGTTAAAAATACATATACCACCCTCAAAAATAAATCAATCCCAGGTAAACTTAATTGACCTTAAAATATTCAAAGTTTAGCCGTTCGATTCTTCCTCTAAAGTGAAAATTAGATTATAATTTTTGTGCCTTTATTTCGACCCGATTTTTTAGACTTCGAAATCCGAACCGTAACTAAAAACACAAAGACTAAAAATAAAGAAAATAAAAGATAAGAATAATATACCATTAAAATCAAATTAAAGATCAACAAACAACACCAAATCAAAGTAAAATTCAATTATAAGACTATCTTGTTCAATTTTATTACAAATAAAAAAAATGGGTTGGGGATACAATTACAAAACGAAATACAAACGACTCAAAATATAAAAATGGACGACTGCTTCAAAACGACCCTCTCTGCAATCGCATAGCTCTTGAACGCTTCCCCCCTCGGTCAGCAACCTACAAATCCTGAGAAAAAAAAAGGAAAATGAGTGAATATAAAAAAGACTTGGTAACGAATCAACTTATATGCTCTCATTGCATTCTCATCCTAGTAGGTATTCCACAAGTTTTTCTCTAGGGTCTATAAAGTTTGGGTCTAGTCTTTACTCCTATTTGAGCATTTGAGATGTCTCGAAGTTTCGAGCATTTCTGATCTAAAGCTTACCCCCAAGGGTACATGTTTTTTTTAACCTTTCTGTCATTTAACTTACGTAGCTTGCTTTGCTTACGCAGTGAATAACTAGCGATCTAGGTTGAGGCGTTACCTCATTAAGTTATGATGAGATAATATGGTATTTTCTAGTTTAAACATCATCCATGTAATGTTAGTTAGCAAACCCTCCTATAGGACCATAAAGTCATCGAAGTTTGGAGGATGTGATCCCCACTACTAGGATAACCTACATAGTCTCACACTCCCCTCTTAGGTGCGGGATTATAACACAGTGCCCTTGTTTAGGAGATCCCTAGCCACTTCCACAAGGTTAGGGCACGCACTACCCTAACTTGCCTATGCCTAACTCAATAGTACTACTATCGAAGTGGAAAAAATAGTGGAGAGTCTAATGACACTGTTCATCCTGCTTATAGCCTAGAAAGCTTCTTTGGTGGTCCTTTGAAGCCGTGAAAGTCTACTAAGTTCTTAGGGGCATTTAAGCAGTTTGAATCTGGTCTCTTTTCAAGGATGTTTAAGACTAACTTCTCGAGCTAATCCATTCTTTAGGTACACATGGGTCTCAATCTCTAATTGTCATTCACAACCTTAGGGTGCTCGATTTACTAAAAACGTACTATCCTAGGTCAACTTGAAACTGTTCTAGCTCTAGCGCTTTAGTCTTAGCTCAGTTCTCTTGTGCAAGCTTTGTTAGGGAGATTATCCTATTGATCTTCTCATATGGGGTGTGTTTGTGGCACAATTGTGTACAGAGCACTTGTTACCCATATGAGGTGTGTTTGTGGCACAATTATGTTTAGAGCGCTTGTGAGGGAGATTATCCTATCGATCTTTCCATATAAGGTGTGTTTCTGGCACAATTGTGTTCAGAGCAAACCCTGACTAATCTCTTAAAAATCTACTATTAAAGAATGTAGACCGGATAGGTTCAATAATAGAAGCTACTGACTTGACTACTAATCCCTACACCATCATAGAACACATATAGGGGTGGCCCATAAATGATCTTCACCCCCCCCGCAGGACGAGTTCATGATAAGGAGTTAAGTGGTAAGTCCCTTCACAGTCTCCGTAAGGAAATTTGTTGAAACTATTGATCACGGGTTATAAAACAAGGTTAGACATCTAGCATAACCTGAATCATCTACTTTTTCAAGTTCCAGAAGGTAGCTAGCTCTTATGCTCTTTATGAGCCTCCTAAAAGATCCCTTGGATCCGTATTGTACTTAACGATCATAGGATGTTCATATTGACTGAATTCCTCTAGGAAACTGAAGGAAACAATTCCTGACAAATTTTCTACTTCATGAGTGCAAAATCTAGGAGCAAAACTGAGCATCACGCCCTAACGTGCATTCAAGGACCAACTACTATTTACTGGGATTTGGATTCTAGACAAGATAGCTCGTGCATTGAAGGACCATTTTTTTTCTGTTTCCTAGGCTCTGGATTCTAGACAAGAGGTCAATCTTAATATATTTAGAAAATACTATTAATAAGATTATACAGTGTACTAAATTATATTATATTTGAATTCAATTTTGTACTAAAATCTAAAACTATAAATTTAAAAAATAACGAACTCCACACAAGATTCAAAAAGATCGAAAAAGAAAGCAGAACAAAACTCATTATTTTTAGAAAGGATACGAACATATGTATATATAATATTAATTGAAAACACAATTTTTGTGGTTCTTAAGCTTCATATTCCCAAACACAAAATGAACACAACACAAGTGAATTCCATATGCAAGAAAGATTCAAATAAAAGTTTGGCCTTACAAGTTAAGCAGGATGGAAACGAAGTGTATAAAAGAACAAAAAAAATGGCTACTCTACTTTCTTACAGTTATGGCAAAGCTGCAAGGACAACTCAAGTTCCTCCATGGCGATTATGGAGTACCGATCGGTATAAAGCAGCAACATAAAGGAAGCAGATGAGCAGTATAAAGGCATCATCCATCAGTCCAAATAACCCTAGTAATGCTGCACATAAACATTCAAGCCAAAAGGAAATCCATTAGGAAATCAATGATTACACTAAAATGCTGACATTTGATATAGGCTAGACTCACTATCGATGGGGGGGAGAAGATTTACCTTCGGGTATGATATCGATGGGACTCACAGTGTAGACTACACTTAGAAACATCTGTAAACAAATTACAGCAGTTACAATTTATAATCAGGAACAACTACAGCTGCTTGACATTCAATTCACCAGAATAGTCTCTTGCTTTTCACACTGATTGAAAGCAATTTTTCATGAAAGAATAATAATAACAATAAAAGCCCACGAAACAGAAAGGGCCAAGATGAAAGCAGGGAATACAAAAATAACTCACAAACAAGATTTTTGTGGTAATAAAAACAGAATAGTTAGAAAATGATAATTTCTAAGCAATAGTTAATGTTAAGAAAGTTGAGTCATTCACTTAACTGCAGTGTAAACACGTGCTCTAATGACAAGAGGAAGAGATCTCTGTGGATTGAGGAGTTCCCGAAGCAATCTCCGTAAGAGAAAAGGAAGGTCCTGCAGTCGCTGTAGAGAAGGAAAAAATAATAAATAAATAAAAGTTTCTGAAAATTAAGCTCATGAACACTAACGAGTTTCTCTGTTTTGTTAATTACCTTTTACAAATGTTTTCAGAATTCAACTCAAATTTTAAAAGCTAAAAAAAAATTGTAGATAAAAGCTTGTTTTGATTTTTCAATTTGGTTAAGAATTCAGATGACTCTAGAAATATAAAATTGTGAGAAAACAAGTCTAATTAAAAAAGAAAAAACAAAATTATTATCAAATGACACTGGCCTGAGATCCAGACTAAAAGGGATTTGAATTTTTGTGATATTTATTAACTAAAAGAAATTGAACTTTTCCTAGTAAAAACGAAGATTAAATTGATCAAAACCATTAGTTCAGTATTTCTTTTATCCAAGAGCCACTCTAGCCAATTTGCCACACTATAGGATGAGTGCTAAAGAGTATCCTATCCTTCAAGAACAACTCGATAAAGGACACATTCAACCAAGTTTAAGTCCATGTGCAGTACCAGTACTTCTTACTCCATAAAAAGATGAAAGTTGGCATATGCGCGTTTGTCACACCATTCGGGTAATCAAATGCGCCAAGTATCTTTATGAGACTTATGACCCACGTTTTACCACCCTATCTTAATAAATTCATGGATGTATACTTTGATGATATTCCAGTATGCAGTAAAACAAAAATGGAACACCCAAATCATCAACACATACGGTTTTCCACTTTAACAAAACATGAACCGTACATAAATCGAAAGAAATACTCCTTAACATAAAGCATACATTTCCTAAGATTTATTATTATTGTTAGGATCACACAACAACACACACTCAATCTAGATGAACACAAAAAACAGGAGAGAGAAAATACAATGAGGAATATTGGCTAGAGATTTACCATATATATATATATGGTTCAATTTCCTTTATATATCAGACATAGTTGTTTACTATATATGACCATTTACTTTATATGTAATTTACCATATATATTTTTCCTTTGAGTAAGCTATAAATAAGCCAGATTCCATAACCTAACAATTCTCCCACTTTGAGACTGATCACGTGAACCAAGAATTTCATTCTCAAACGACCATCAATATCTTCACTGCACTAGACTAATTAAGGCTTTACACAACCTCGATTTTCCAACATCAACACATTTTATTAACATGTCTGTTGGATTCTTTGCACCCTCTATCTTCTTCAAACACATATCACCTTCTTCCACTATCCTGCGAGTGAAATGGTATCGTCTTTTGATGTGTTTTGTCTTTGAATGATAGACCGAGTTCTTCACTAGCTGTATGACACTCTGATTATCTGTATAAAGGATCTTCTCACACTACTTCTTGCCTAATTCTTTTAGATAGTCTGTCATCCATATCATCTCCTTTTCAGCTTCAGTTACTGCCACGTACTCAGCTTCAATAGATAAAAGAACAACACAATTCTGAAGCCTAGACATCCAACTCATCCCATCATCCATGGCTTGCTCCCACTTGGTTGTATCCTCCAAACTATAGGACCTCATCAAATGACTTTGGTTTCCCTTCATCAATCAGCTTCAAATAGTGTAATGAAGGTGAATACCTGTCTGTTACTCTGATACTTTTGGATATTCTCAACACCTGCTCAGGTGTCACTTGCTTCACCTCTGGTTCCTTAGCAACGGTCTCAGAAGTTTCTCGAGTATCTGCTGCATCACTACGTGAATTTCTACAACTCAACCTCAACTCCCACTTGTTTCGTTGTCTCGGAACCTTTCTTCTCTTTGTCCTTGTACAAGACATTTTAATCAAAAGATACGTCACAATGTCTCAGGTTTTTTCTATTTTTGTCATCCCAAAACTTGTACCTGAACATGTCTGAACTATAGCCTATGAAGCAGCACTTCACAACCTCAGTGTCAATCTCTCTTCTCTGAATCACCATGAATGTACATAGTGTAACCAAAAGTTCTCAAGTGATAGTACTTGAGTTTTTTTTCCTGTCCATACCTCTTCTGACAACTTAAACTCCAAGGGTACTGACGGCCCTCTATTGATCAAGTAGACTACTCTATTTATAGCATCGACCCAAAATGTTCTTGGCAATCCAGAATGAATCCTCATACTCCTCACCCGCTCATTCAATGTTCTGTTCATCCTTTCAGCAATACCATTTTGCCTTACCATACCGGAAACTGTCTTCATTAATCTAATTTCCTCAACTACACAAAATACTTTGAATTCTGACTTGTCGTACTCTCCTCCTGCATTTGAAAGGCAAACTGATTTTCAACTTCAATTTTCCACTTTTGGAAGGTGGCAAAAGAAAAAAGGGGAAGGTGGCAAAAGAAAAAAAGGGCAAAACCAAGTGGACTTTCCATCTTCTACAACCATTTTTACACGCTCAACATCCAATGGATTTGAAAGTCACTATGGACCAAATTCTTTTTACAAAAATTCTCAACCGAAAAAGGTTCAATAGATATTAAATCCTCAAACCTAGAAACGAAGTGCCCAATTTCTTGTCCTCCATTTCAATTGAAGTTGGAATGAATGCATAAGCGTTCTTCTTCCCCTCTATGCAAGCAGAACAACAATCCAACATGTTTAGAGTCTTAGAAGAAACACTAATCAAACCCCCAAAATACACTCCAATCACTTTGAAGGTTCTCAAATTCTTGGAGTGGCATGTTCATAATTTTAATCCATCTGCCATCACTTACACCAAATTCTGGTTTGCTAGGTTTCTCGTGATCCCGAGCTTCAAATTTCAGATGGAAAATCCCAATGTGCATCCATTTCCCTTTTGAACTGAGGTCCCCACGAATTCTTCCATCCTCCATTTGAAACAAAGCTTTATCAACCCAAAAAGGGTTGAGCACAAAGGTAGCCTCAACCTGAATTACAATAGGCAACTTAATTTCGTTCCAATCATCATGTGCATCAACCTGGAAATTACCATGAAGAAACCCCAACATAATTCTAATACATCTTTATCTTTTCGATTCCAATAAGAATTATGAGGTATAGAGGGATTACCATGATGAAGAATAGGGGAAAGAAATGGTCGGATGAGGGGATTGGGGGTAAATGCTTTGCCTTGGGCTGAGAATCTGAGATGGATATCTCATATTTTGTGGAAAAAAAAAATCCTTCAATATATTCTAAAAGGTGAGCCATCTTAAAACAACCAACTGACACTCTAATCACCTTTCTTCCACCCATGATTAGCCACACTACACATTCAATAAGCCAACCAAAATAAAATCTTCCCTTTTGAATTCAAGAAGTACCGCATCCATCTCTTCCTTGGAGAAAATCGTAATAGGACAATACATTAGCTCCATCAAAGATTTCTCAAACCAAAATACTCGCAGCAAAGAAAGAGGAATGACGAACCTAAGATCCATATCTTCAACATAAAACCACTTATTTTTCAAGCCAAATGCAGAAATACTTCTTTTCAATGCAACAGCTACAACAAACCATGATGAAAAACATTCAAGTAGTGAGGGTTCCTTTTGCAGCTTCAACAAAGCAATGACGGTATATCATTGAATTCAAATGTGAGGGTTCCTTCTACAAATGACATCATTTTTCGTGAAATTATTTGCAAGGTTATTAGGTTAATGAGCTAGGCTCATTTGGTTGGTTCTTAAATGGCTTATTTTAGATGGAGTTAAAATTATATTTAATTTTTTTTTTAACAATTTCTGTGTTGAAGTGATATCTTTGATCTATTTTGAGGCATGCCCTTCAAATGTAAAGAGAAGGCCACAAATCATAAATGTGTATCAAGTAAAACGGGTTAGGGGATGCCATTCGGTGGAGAGGCAGGTTAAGCTTCTTGTGAGTCCACAAATCATAAGGTTAAGCTTTTTTGTGAGGCAGGTTCCCCACATTCGATCAACTTTTGAGGAGGTTGCTCAATGTAGCTGGGTTGTTGTGTTGCATCCATCGTAGGCTGGTAGCTGAGGACCTTGATCGTATCCTTTCAGGTTGTGAGTTAGCCTACATTGTTTGGAGTTGTTTCTTTGAGAAGTTTTCATTAGCTTGGCTAGGCATCGAGATTGCAAATAGATGACTGGGGAGTTCCTTATTCATCCTCATTTTCATGTGATATGAGTGTTTTTTGTGGTGGGTTGGGGAGTGTGCTATCTTGTGGAGTTTGTGGGGGGAGAGATATAATAGAACTTTTAGAAGGGCTTGAAAGATCTTAGGGAAACGTGTGGGACCTTATTAGGTTCAACATGTCTGGGTGGATCTCCATGGTTAAACCTTTTTAAATTACCCATTAGGTCTTATTTTGCTTGGTTGGAGGTCTTTTCTTTAGAGTGATTCATTTCTTTTTCTTATTCTCTTTTTTTTTTTTTTTTTT
>NW_019268590.1:812580-834153 GCF_002738365.1 Cucurbita moschata | reverse complement strand
AAAAAAAAAAAAAAAAAAAAAAAGGAGTTAAGGGAGGCCATAATTGTAAATAAAATCCCTTAAAAAAACGAAGAAAGAAACAAAAATTAAAGATATATTTAAAGAGAGAAAAGAACACATTGAAGGCTGAGAGAGGGGGTGGGGAGAGAGAAAGCTCTAGTTACGACTTTTTTTACTCTCAAATCCTCATCAACCAAGCCTCTTTCAAGTTTTATGCAAACAGAATTTTGAAGAAGCAAAATTATCTTCAGACAAAATGATGAAACTGCCATTTATTTAGTTGATAAGTCACTGAAACAATCAATATTTACAGAAATCCATGACTTGTCAATCTTGCATAAGATATCAACCAAAAAATATCTAGAAAAAATTTCCAAAATTCAACAATAACTTCAACTAGCATTTTCATTAAAGCAATTATGTAAAGAAGAAAGCCACCTGATTTAAACCAGTTGAGTTGCCACCAAAATGACGGTTATAATTCCTTATATTGTTAAGAACACGAGCAACCTCAGGGTCACTTTGCTGCGTTGCTGAAGCCTCAGAAGGAACCAATAAAGTGATCTGTCGGCGACATAAGGGGCATTTACATGGCTGCAGTGGTGATCCATGATCCCAAACAAGCATTATGCACCTTCCTGCATACAGGGAAGCACCAAATTCAGTGAGCTTCCGAGAAGACAGGGAAGAAAGAAGATATCAACTATCTTAAAAAAACACAGCTCAATAATGTGAGTCTAGAAAAGAACATCACAGCCTAAGACCGTACAAAAGATGAATTCCAGTAAAATAAAGCCCAGAAGAGTTTTGTTTAAACTCACATGAAGGCTCTTTCCCTCAATAAATGCAAATGAAAGGTATCTTTTTTCAAACAATGAAACTCAATCCAACGTCTTGACAAGAGGGAAATAGTTAAGAACATAGTTTTCTAAAGAAGAATTAAATTCAAGACTTTAGGAAGAAAAAACATATATAATCATAGTACCTCCACTTCAAATTCAGTCCTCAAGTCAATGTTTTAAAAGGATTAATGAAAGAAACTAAAACTTGAAGATTTACATGTGTTTTTCATCTTAAATCTTTTACAAACAAACCTCATAAAGGTTACATTAAGATAACTAACGATTAACAAATATAAGGGTGGGTATAGACAGCACTTTTTCTTCCAACACTGAAATATTTCAGGCCTATCTCATGATTTAATGCACTTTTACATATCAACTTCCCAAAGCGAGTAATCATTCAAGTAAAGCAACAGTTCCAGAGACGATGAAATTCCTTTTCTGATCCGACAAACTAGACTTACTCTCACTTAATTTGATGGGATTGTCTCCATTGTTCTTGTTCTTAGGTAGTTCTTGTTCAACTATTACTGGTGAAAACAGAACAACCTCTACTTCAGGTGTTGGTTTAATTTAACCATTCGTGGAAGTCCTGAAGGTCTAAGACATGTTACCAAGGCCTGGAAGAGAAATTGTCCGTCTGTTGACTACTTATACGTGGGCAAAAACAAGGTAGCTAAAAGAGACACTTCGGAAATCCCAACAAAATCTAGTGACAGTGAAAAGAAACGAAACGCGAATACGAAACTGATGAACAAAAAAAATGGAGGAATTATGAAAAGAATATGAGAAGGGAACCAACCGCAGAACCAGTGCGAGCAGTTAGCTTGGCAAGGGGTGTTGAATCTTCCATGGCAGATCGAACAGATATCGCCCGCAGGGGGGCCGTCCATATTGTGTATCAAAATCTTCCAATTCTGATTTGTCGAGAGTATGAACGTATTCCAAACTTGGAATTTCAAACCTGAGGCGTGTTCCTTGAGACCAATTTCAGAGCCGTGATTTCTTTTCTTACCGATGAAGTTTCAATCCGTGTTTGATGTACAAGAACTGCCCATAGATTCTAAATTTTATTATTGCCTAATCTAATCTTCCAAGTATTTTCCATTTCTGCCCTACTAACATCAACAAAAACATTTTTGAAACAGTTAACTCGAACATAATTCAAATTTATCGATTCAAAAGTTTAAATCTCTGTTAAGCATAATTTCAAAACAATTACGTCAATTTCGTCGTTGAATTAATACATATATCTCAATTCACGAATTCAAATTTTACTTTCAAATTTTAAATAATTTTTTTTTTTTTATATTTAGCGAAATAAATTATGACATCACTCGGATCAATTGACCCGATTAAGAATAGAGTTCTATTCCCTTATATTTTTCTTTTGACTAATTTTTTTACTAATATTTGTAATTATTTTATTTTATTTTATTTTATTTTCTCACTTACCACTTTAATAATTTTTTTTATCTATCGATAATAACAAATTTATACAATATCTTAAAAAATAACAACACTTAATCACATAATTCTTCGAAATATGATTTCTTACGATGATGTAAATGCCGACATGTGGCATCTTAATGGACGACATTAAGGTATGTGTGGTAAATTTGTATTAAGTGATACGAGAAACTATAAATAATAGTATTCATGAATATCATTTCATACGTGACTTTCATAAATGCGTGAATATTAATAAAAACCTTAATTCAAATTAAAAGCTAAGATATAGGAAAAAGTAGTTTGGGTATAAGATTTTGTTATTGTGTGTTGATTTGGGAAGGAATCACTTTAATAAAAACCAAATAGGTATGGTGCCAAATCAACCCGTCAATGTTCATAATATACAAGACAAAAATAATATATTATAAAGTCTTGGAATTAATCATTTATTTTTTAATAATAATTATAATTATTTTATTTATAATTTAATAGTATCATTATATAATTTTGAATCGTATAAGATGGACTTATAAGAGGATTGTGTCGAAAAATAATTTAAAATGGTTTATAATATATGGATAAGGTTGGGTGCTCTGATAACATTAGACTCATTTTATACCGAGTACAAAGGAAAATAATAAAAAATTTAGGAAACTTGGTCGAAGTCAACTTTGAACAGGTAATCCTTTTGACCCACTCATTCTAATTACGGGACTGGATTAGCCTAAGAGACTTCTAACGAGGAAGAAAAGAAAAGAGAAGGTAAAGAGGAGAAAAGAAGGTGAAGATTAGGGTTTTTATGAGAGAGTAAGAGAGAGAGTCAAAATATGCTCGACATTTCGAGTTTGAATTTTACTAGAGTTTCTTCGTCAAGAATTTATCAATGACCTTAATAGAACCCTTCTCGACTTTTGAATCAATTCTATCAAGAATCAAGGAAGAACATAAATATAATTTTTGAGTTCTTGATCTCAGTTTTCCTTAAAATTTGAGAGCTTCGTTTTTGGGATGAAGTTTTGAATTTTTAGTAGGAACATATTTGAGGGATTTTGCACAAGTTTTATGAAGGAAAAAAGTTGATTCGGATTGAAAGTGGTTTCCGATGAACGCCAAGAAACTAAAAATTTTGGTAAGTTTTAGTTTTAGACAACTTTTAGACCTGATCCTATCTTATTGTGATTGAAAAAAAAAAAAAAAAAATTGGTAAGTTTTAGTTTTAGATGACTTTTGGACCTGATTATTTTTTTGTTGTGATTGACAACAAATTTTGATAAAGTATTTATGTGCAGATGGATTGAAGGTATACAACTTTCATGAAGGAAACATTTTGATTCGAGTTTTCAACGAGAAGTTATGAATATGTTAAGAAATTATAAAAGTCACCCGAATCTGGAAATCATGTAAACGCAAGGAGAAGACACGTGTCGCATAGAGGGGAGGTGAACGTGACTGGAAGCGGCAGCGACATACAATGCATGGGATGCGTTTGCAATTAGCAGTGAACATGTGTCACACTGACCCGTCGTCAACACATGATTCGACCCAAGAAGTCATTTGCAACTTGTCTTTTGATCCGTCGAGTGTACCACGCGTCGCGATACTAAAATACAGAGGAACTTACGCCCGCTTGGGTCGAACTCAAGAAAGCAGCTTCAGACAGACCGGCCACCGATTGACACGTGTCGTAGAGGGGGCGCGAATACACCGACTAGACGTGTGTGGCATAATCGAGTGTGAGTTGCGCATAGCTATCTTTCCAGAGTGCATGTGTAAGCATGTGAGTGACTTCTTTTTACTTTGTTCAGCCTTCGTTTATTAGTTTTTTTGCCTCAATTCCAACACTAACCTTAATTTTGCTTGAATGAGAACATACTAGAGAAATTTTGAGAATTTTGGAACTTCTAACACGCCCGTAAAACTAGCTCAGGAAGGCACACGTCATCTATGTTGAGGATTATTGGGATTGGGAGTGTCCCACATTGGTTAATTTAGTGGAAGATCATGGGTTTATAAGTGAGGAATACTATCTCCATTGGTATGAGGCCTTTTGGGGAAGCCCAAAGCAAAGCCATGAGAGCTTATGCTCAAAGTGGACAATATCATACCATTGTGGAGAGTCGTGATTCCTAACATGGTATCAGAGCCATGCCAATGGAGAGTCGTGATTCCTAACATGGTATCAGAGCCATGCCCTAAACTTAACCATGCCAATAGAATCCTCAAATATCGAACAAAGAATGGCGAGCCTCGAAGGTGTAGTCAAAAGTGACTAAAGTGTCGAACAAATGGTGTACTTTGTTCGAGGGCTCCAGAGAAAGGAGTCGAGCCTCAATTAAGGGGAGGCTATTCGAGAGCTCCATAAGCCTCAGGGGAGGCTTATAGTGTGCTTTGTTCGAGGGGAGGTGTTGAGGATTATTGGGATTGGGAGTGTCCCACATTGGCTAATTTAGTGGAAGATCATGGGTTTATAAGTGAGGAATACTATCTCCATTGGTATGAGGCCTTTTGGCTAATTTAGTGGAAGATCATGGGTTTATAAGTGAGGAATACTATCTCCATTGGTATGAGGCCTTTTGGGGAAGCCCAAAGCAAAGCCATGAGAGCCTGTACATACGTGAAGTCATCAATACAAAAAATCCTTCCTTGCAACTTCTCTCTATCCTTCTCTTTGTGTTCATCTAGATCGAGCGTGTGCGTTGTTGTGCGATCCTAACAACTGGTATCGATCCTAACAATCTAAATAAGTAACCACAAGGATTTTAGGTAATAGGACGTGCTAGCGTGGGGGGCATTTCTTACTTTAGGTGGTTAGAAAATGCATATTAATGACTTTGGTAGGGCGTTTTTGGATGAGTATGTATTGTATATATGTTATGGTAAAATTACTACTATGCCTTAGGTCGAGATTTCTGAGAAATATGTTGTTTTATGTATTATTATAAGCTAGAAAGAGAATCATGCATGACTAAAATATGAGTTGGGCAATACGGATAAGTATGTTATGCATGATTTTAAAAAAATTACCAAAATGCCCCTCTATTAAGATTTATAATGAATGTTGTTTTATGTTTTATATGTTTTCCTCCATGTTAGAAGGGAGGATAGCCTATTGTGATTTGTGCTCCTAGTGATTGATGGATATTATCTCTCCATTGAGCTTGTTTGCTTAAATATGTGCATGATATAGTATGTGTTAGCTTCGGGTGTTTGACTGTGTGTTCTCCGTATGGAGCGTGTTTATTTGCACAAACTTAAAACGTTAGAGTTAGGTTGGCTAGATGATGACCTAGGTCAGGATGCCTTCAATAGATTGACCATCTTAGGATCATGAGCGACGGTCAGCGAGTCTAGACTCTAGTGCTCCTAGACTAAGAAAGACTTGAGGAGTCAGAACAGAGTAACCTGAAGCCAAAAGTCCACGTTAAGCCACCTAGTTGCTTTAGTAATCCAATAAGCCTATTCATCTTATAGATATGACCATGACGAAGTTTAAATTATTGATTACATGCTTAGGTGATCAATAGATATATCTCCCTAACAAATCATACTTGAGAGAATTTCTTTAAAATTAGGGCATTACAACTAATGTGGTTTACAAGTTGACCTCAGTCAAAACATTTCAAGTAGACTCTGCACCTCATGATAGTGAGCGACTATCAAAGGTCTAGTTTTGAGTGCACCTAGGGACTTGGATTAGCCCCGAGGAGCTAACCTCGAGCATTTTTTAAACAAGAGATGAGATTTAAACTATCTAAAGCCTTTAGGAACCTAGTAGACCTCCATGACAACCAATAACGACAAAGGTAGTTCTTCAAGTTGATAGTAGTGTGATGGTGTCATTAGAGTCTCCACTATATCCACTTCGATACTCGTTCTGTCAAGATTTTACTCTAGTACCCGTAACATTGAAGTAGGCACGTGCCAAATAGAGGAGGTGCATCGAGGCGACTAGGTGCCCCAATCATGTGGAAATGACCAGCGGTCTTCAAAACAAGCTCTATGTGTTGTAAACTCATTCCTAAGAGAGGGGTGTGGGACCACATAAGTTGACCCAATAGCTGGTCGACATACGTGGGTTGCTCCCCCCAAGCTTTGATGACTTTATGGTTTCGTTGAAGGGTTCACCAACTAACTATCAATGGATGATATTTAGATTAGCAAACATCATACTATCCTACAGAGTATACGAGGTCACACCTCAATAAAGGCCACCAATAATTCATTGCATAAGCAAAGTAAGCTATCAAGGTTAAAGAGTAGAAAGATTGTAACAACTCAGCAAGACAGAGATAGCCTCTAGGTCGTCAGTTGGTATGGTGTAAACATAACTTCCACTTTTCTTTCCACAACAGTTCCGGTACCATTTAGCCAATCCTATGCCAGTTAGGGTTGTGTGACCTGTAATTCAATTGGATTATCCTACACAACTTATCCGTCTTGAGAGAAGACTTAGAATTATTGCAGGTACCCAATGGAACTGACACGTATAAGGTAGCGCTCCTGACCTCGGGCAACTACATGGCCTGTGGGGATGAGTATGTCAACTACCTCCTATGGATGACGAGCAGACTAGCACTCACCATGCTGTCACTACTTGTTAGAGATTGTTTGTTGAGGTAGCACTTCAACACCGGATACCGATTAGCACTGCGTAGGCTAAGCTAGTTACCCAAGACTGTGCATAACAAGAGCAATATACCTAGAGCCTAGAGTAAAAGCTCATGCTCACTTGCTAGGTCATGGATGCAATGAAAGCCTTTGAGAGTTGTGCAGTAAAAAAATGGGTCGTTCCGGAGCTTCAATCCATTTTTACATTTTAGAGTCTTTTATACTTCGTTTTATAACTGTATCTCAAATTTGTTTCCCTATTTGTAATATATTGAACAACATCATTATAAGGACCCTAGATTTCTACTAACCTAAAATTGCTATGGTCATCTTACTCTAAGCTCTTATGCAGAATTTAACTCTTAAAACTTCATCGTAAATCATAACTTCATCTTTAAAAGCATAGCATCAACTTAAAACACTATCATGGTCTTACGTGTTCAAAAACGTAATTCAAAAACAAGGTAAAACAATAATAATAAATCAAATAAAAACATGAAAGAAAAAACGATCTATACTAACCTAAGTCTAATAATTTTAAAAGGCTACTAGCCTATGCATGTGTCATGGTTTTAGATTGAGATGTCTTCGTCAGTCGCACATGGACGTCTTGCCTTTACCTGGAATAGATGTAGCACACGGCCTGAATATTTCGATAAATACTTAGTAAGTGACCCCACTATAAAAGCCGTGAAAATGCAAACACATGCAAGTCATGCTCTAGGAACCTATCGTTAAAACCATGGTAACCTGCAGTCTGGACAAAATTGGATGTATAGTACTTTCCTAAGCATGACCCACACGTGCGAGCTTGAATCTCCAAGCGGTTTGCACCTCTCTGAACTCATCATAGTCGAGCTAGTTGTCTGTAACGACGTCCGGAGATCAACAGACCCCTAAGTGTCATATATGGCATGATCACCATCATCATCGTAAAAGGGGAAGTGACCCGACGTTTATGTACACACAAAATGCATGACGTCCCTATGGTTTCTCATCTTTAAAACATCTTTATGACACAACCCTAATTTCATCCTTATAGTAATAAGTAATATGTGTGCATTAGTCTTCATACCTTCATCTTCATTAACATTAACTAGGATTGTGTCATAGGAAAATCATCATCATGATGCAATATGTCATTCAAAACATGTTTTTCATCTTAATATGGAAAATAACGTCATATAAAGGAAATATCATTATTTTACATCGTCATATTAGCATGCATCTTCATCATCATGTAAGGCATCATAATCATCATAAAACATCATAAGGCATCATCATAGAACTCATTCACGTCATCATACGTCATACATCATAAGCCATTATCAAGCATCATGCGAATAAAGCATAAATGACACGTGCAGGGGCCACTAGGCATGTGTCGTCATACATCAAGCAATTGTTCAGCCTATCCTATAGGAAGGTTACCTACTTGGTTGGTCTTACCAGGCGTTTTCCTAAATTCTAGTACGCATTCCTCGAAGTTGCTCCAAATGTTGCCGAAAGTTGTTTCCTATTAGGTTGTCCATTTCATTTTGTTAGTATTTCATTATTCTAATATAATTTAACTTGAACTTTGTGAAATAGGGCATCATACTAATCTTAATTACCTTAATTACGGTCAAAATCAACTTTGGGAGGGTTGGAACGGTGGAAAATGGTATTTTTGTCCTTTATCGAATCAAATAGTCGAGCTTCAGCTGTTAGAGCTGCTTGAGCCCATCCGAGCCGATTCAAGCCGCTAAAGCTAAATGAGTGACACGTGGCGCAATGGGGCACTGATGCGTAGGGGTGTACACCCAGCTCGAAAACCCGAGAACCCAACCCGACCCAACCCGAAATATAAGGGGTGTACACCGAGTTCATTTTACTCTCTTCTGCAATTCATTTTACTCTACAATCCATTTCTCTCTACCTCTCTGCAATCCATTCATCCATTCCTCTCCCTACCTCTCTGTCATCCATTCCTCATTCCTCTCCCTACCTCTCTGCCATCCATTCCTCTTTCTACTTCTTTCCAATCCATTCATTCATTCCTCTCTCTACCTCTATGCAATTCATTCCTCTCCCTACCTCTCTGCAATCCATTATGCTCTCAGCCTCTCCACAAAATACAAATTTCTCTCGATACTTATCTCTCACAAGGAATTTGATCTCAATAGCATTCTCTCGCGTTCTTTGTCTTGTTTCTTTCTTACGCGCTGTCTTTCTCTCTTTAGTCTCCTGGAATGCTATAATGGGTAAGCTTTTTCGCTTTTTGTTATATCCCCTTGCAAAGACAGATGGTATATTTTAACCTTGATGCATTCTATGATAATTGTTCCTATTGGGTTAAATATTTGAATCATAATAGTTCTATTTTACTTTGTATAGATGGAAAACAATAGTGCAACTGTATGTGCAAGTAGCTCTAGTAATTATAATGCATCGAAACCACCATTGGCTACACAATCTGAATTTAAGAAGAGAAACCCAGTAAATCAACCGTGTGGGATCACTTTACAAGATTAGAGAACAATAATAAGAGGTGCGAGTGCAACTATTGTTCTAAGGAGTATGCTTGTAATACTAATTCTTGTGGAATTAGCACATTATAGAAGCACTTAAAAAATCAGGGTAGGAAGTACACATATAAGGTGGAGGACAAAAACAAACCACTCTCAGTTTTCAACGTTCAATAGATGGAGAGGGTGGTAGTAACATTGTTACTTCATTATTTAATCAAACAAGATATAGAGCAGCATGTGCCAAAATGATAATTATGGATATATTATCATCTAAATTTGTAGAGAATGAGGGTTTCAAATTGTTTTGTAATATTGCATGCCCTAAGTTTGACCCTCTGTCAAGGGTAATCATTGCTAGAGATATATTTCAGCTCTATCTAGAAGAAAAAAGAAGTTAAAAGATTTTTTAGTTAGTCATTCCAACATGGTTTGTCTTACTACTGACACATGGACTTCGTTGCAAAACATTAATTACATGGTAATCATCGCACATTTTATTGATTCAGAATGAAATTTGCATAAAAGAATTCTCAACTTTTGTCAAGTTGCTAACCACAAGGGAGAGACTATTGGCAAGATTACTGAGAGTTGTTTATTGGAATGGAGAATCGATAAGGTTTTCTCTATCACAATTGATAATGCAAGTTCCAATGGTATAGCTATTTCATATATTATGAGAAGACTTAGAAGTTAGAATTCACCTGTCTTAGATGGAGAAATATTACACATGAGGTGTTGTGCTTACATAATTAATTTGATTGTGAATGAAGGGCTTAAAGAAATGCATGACTCCATTTATAGTGTTCGCAATGCCGTGAGGTATGTTAGAATCCCCCAAGAGATTGACAAAATTTAAAGATCGTGTTGAACAAGAAAAAATTAAATGTAAAGCACTCGTTTGTTTGGATGTGGCGACTCGATGGAATTCCACTTATTTGATGCTTGATCATGCCTTAAAATTTGAAAAAGCTTTCAAAGTATTAAAGGAGGAAGAATTAGATTATGTTGATTTATTAAGAGGATATTTTGCCGTGATAATTAGTTAGAATATATATCAGATATTTAGGGAGTTGTTAGTATAGATTTTATTAACCGTATATTTTATTTATTTACCAAATTTAGTTAGATATATATTTTTTCTATTTTTAGGTATTAGTTGATAGTTTGTATCCTATTTAAACGTGGTAAACCTGAATGAAGATCATACTTTCGATCCCAATTCTATTTCTATTTCTCATTCTTAACATGGTATCAGAGCACCGATCTTGGTGTTCTTAAATATCAAAATTTCCTTTATGGCGGAATCAGCCAAATCCAGCTTCAAAATTTCGGATGTTGATTTAACACATCCGTACTATATTCATCACTCTGATCAGCCAGGATATTCACTTGTTCCAATCAAATTAAATGGAGCAAATTACCAATCCTGGAGTAAATCAGTTATGCATGCTCTTATTGCCAAGAAGAAAATTGGCTTCATTGATGGCACAATTGAGGAACCGTCCCAAGATGCAAATTCAACCGAATTCGAACTCTGGAATCAGTGCAACAGTATGATAATATCTTGGTTAACTNTTTTGTGATAGAAGGGGCCATACAGAAGATCGGTGTCGACAGAAAAATAATTCTGGAAGGACAAGACAAGACAATCAACACAATAACCGTGGATATCGATCATCTGCAAATATGGCCGATGTTTCACAGTTGAATACAGAAGAACAGTCACCTAATTCCATTCCAAATTTTTCTTCTGAGCAATTACGAGAGATAGCACAAGCCTTATCTGCAATCAATCATCACCCTTCTGGTAATTCTGACAATCACGTCAATGTTGCAGGTTTGTTTCCCATATCTACATTATCTATTAACTCTGCGAGTTCTAATTCATGGATTCTCGATAGTGGAGCTACGGATCATATAGTATCAAAATCTTCTGTTATGACTGAACCAAAGGCACTCCTGGTCAAGGACTTCTACTGCCATCTGAAAACAATTTAAGATTACAGGCATATTGCGATTCTGACTGGGGTGGTTGTCGAACTTCCAGACGATCTATTTCTGGGTTCTGCATTTTCCTCGGAAATTCAATTATTTCTTGGAAGTCTAAAAAGCAAACTAATGTGTCCAGATCATCAGCAGAAGCCGAGTATCGAGCTATGGCAAATACTTGTTTAGAGTTAACTTGGTTAAGATACATTCTTCAAGACTTGAATGTTCCACTGTCCGAACCAGCATTATTATATTGTGATAATCAAGCAGCATTACATATAGCAGCCAATCCAGTTTTTCATGAACGTACGAAACACATTGAAATAGATTGCCATATAGTTCGAGAAAAGTTACAAGCTGAAATCATCAAACCGTGTTATGTTTCGACCAAAATGCAATTGGCAGATGTTTTTACTAAAGCTTTGGGAAGACAGCAATTTGACTTTTTAAAGGACAAGTTGGGTGTGATCGACATACACTCTCCAACTTGAGGGGGAGTATTAAGAGGATATTTTGCCGTGATAATTAGTTAGAATATATATCAGATATTTAGGGAGTTGTTAGTATAGATTTTATTAACCGTATATTTTATTTATTTACCAAATTTAGTTAGATATATATTTTTTCTATTTTTAGGTATTAGTTGATAGTTTGTATCCTATTTAAACGTGGTAAACCTGAATGAAGATCATACTTTCGATCCCAATTCTATTTCTATTTCTCATTCTTAACATGATTACTTCAAAGAGGGGATCATGGAAATAAAAGAATAGGGCCACCAACTATTGATGATTGGAAAAAAGTTGCAGTGTTTGTAAATTTTTTGAAGGTTTTCTATGATGTCACTACGAAGATAAGTGGTTCTTTATACGTGACTTCTAATTCTTATTTTCATGAACTTTGGGGTATTCGAGAAATTTTAATTCAGTGGAGTACAAATGTGAACTTTGCTTTAAGTAACATGAGTTCAAATATGAAACTTAAGTAGGATAAATATTGGAGCTCAGTAGATAAATATTGGGGCTCAGTGGAAAGAATTAATAAGTTGATATTCATAGTAGTGGTACTTAATCCTCGTTACAAATTGGATTATATATCATTTTGTTTTTTGAATATTTCTGAAGATGCTATGGCTAAAGTGGTGGTGGATGGCATTAACGAATCATTTAATTCGTTTGTATGATTACTACAAGTTTTATGATAATGCTCAAGATCATCATCAATCTGAATCAAAACTCACTTCTAAGTCCATGAGTATAGAGATGGACACAATTGATGAAGAGAATTTGAGTGGTTCAATATTAGTATTATCAAGATACAAACGAAGAAGAAAATAACAACATTCACTCGAGTTAAAGAATGATGTGGATCGATATTTATCTGACCCTAGTGAAGAACTTGATGATAATTTTGATGTTTTGGCATGGTGGAAAGCAAATGAGTTTAAATATAGAGTTTTATCGAAAATTGCCCAAGATGTTTTGACCGTTGTCGACTGTATCTTCTGAATCAGCATTTAGTTAGTAGGGGTGGGAGGATTCTTGATTCTTTTAGGAGTTCTTTGACACCTAATGTAACGCCCCCAATTTTCTAAACCTAATTAGTGACGTCACCCATGCATACATAGTTCATTATGCGGAAGCTTATCATAAATGACCTTGGAAACAAAACGAAGTCTTCCATAAAAATTCATAAAATCCAAAACAATCTATCATCAAATAAATAAACCTTCAATAACCGAATTCAAAAATAAATCTAGATAAAGCAATACTCAATGTTATAGCTTAAAACATTCCAATAAAAGTAAACTACCAGAGATATCCCATCTCCAACTTCCATGGTATCCTCAGCTCCGCCATCAACCGTACATTGGCGCCTTGCCTTTACTTGAAAAATGTAGGTAGCACGTGGCTTGAGTATTTTATGAAATACTCAGTAAGTCACCCCACTGTTGGGGTTAGGAATGCAAACACATGCAACATATGAGCGGGACCTAACTTTTCATAAACTTTTCATAGCCTTGGGCGCTTTTCTATTCCGGATAGGGTTGGATGTGTGGTACTCCTTCACACATGGCCCATGTACGTGTACATGAACCCACCAGGTGGGCTTGTAAACATACCCCCTAGGCCTGACTTGGTCGGGCAAAACGTGTTATACGTAGCCGGACACCACAGAATAGAAAAGGCCCGCATGATATCATAGCGAACATAAATATCGTATTTCATTTTTTCGTAACATAAAGGGGAAGAATCCCGATGCACGTGACATACATACATGCATGAGGTCCCTTAACATATCTAACATGACATTACATAAGTAGTGCTAACATTGCATTTACGTTTCTTACATCACATGGCATCTCACATGACTTACATTACATGGCATATTACATAAACATTCCAGTTGCATAAACATCTCATGACATGACTCGATAATTCTACGTGTATCTATGACATCGATCAACATATTCATGGCATATAATACTAACATCTCATTCATAACTTCACATAACATAAACAGTCAACAGTCAACATAATTCATACATCACATAATCATATCACATAAATATGGTGCATGTAGGGGCTACAGGGCACGCACCATCATACAACACGTAGTAAGCTAACTCCAACAGTAAGGTCACTTACCTCGATGGTCTTGGTTGAAGTCACTCTCAACGAGCTAGTCCCAGCGGTTAAATACGCCCTATGATAACCACATAAGAATTTAGAACCTTTCATAAGGTACCCTAACTAAATCTCGTGCTATTTATCAAAATAAACCCCCGACCTAAGCTGTCTTTAACGTTTAGGGACCATACTAACCTCGGATGGTAAAACTGAGGGCAGAAGCAGCTTCGGAAGGGCCAAAAACCTTGGAATCGATGTATTATAGTGATACCTTGCCGCTAAGCCTCGTTGCCGAACCGGCCAACTAAGCCGCCAAGTCGAGCTGCGGGAATTGACGGAACCGAGTCGATTTCGTACACGTGCGAGCCGACCCTCACTGTGTACGCGTGCGAAGCTGCCGGAGCTGCTGGGTGTGCGTCTGCGGCTCGACCCTATTCCAAAAACCTTGCCCTCCTTACCCGATTCTTCCTCTGAAGAGCAACTCCAAGGTTCCGGAGGAAAGTTTGGAGAGAAATTTTTTTTTCAAGGGAGGTAAAAGGTTGGACATACGAATATAAAAATAATATGAAGACATTTGCATTATAGGGTTCTAGGATAAGGAAACTAAGAGAAATAGGAATGTTTCTAGGTAATAAAAGTCAAACACTAATCCTTCTATTTTTGGGAGATTACATTTAATTATTTATTTTATCCTTGTTGAAAATTGCATCTTTTACGACGGGAATATATGCATAACATAATATCTTGTCATATATAGAAATAAAATAAAATCTTAGCCCAATCGACAAAAATGAAAAATATGAATAGTTACACCTAAAATAGTGGAAGCTCTGATATGTACACAAAATTGGATCGATAGAAAATCAGTCGTTAGATATTCCTCAACAACTTGAAGATTTGGAGATTTGTACTAAGAATGAGACAGATAACTCCATATCTATTTATTGTCTATTTGTTAAGATGTATTCTATATGGTTATATCACAATTTATATTTTATTTTTAGATGATATTTTATTTTTTTAGATGATTTAAGACCTTCAACTTCCACCAACATCATGCAAGAATAATTATTTTTCAATGTAAGTAAAATATTTGAATTTACTATGCTTTATCCAAACAATCTTAAAACGGTACTAACTTTCAAGATGCTATTTTTCTTTTGTAGGAATTAGGCATTTTGTTGAATGATTATATATTGTGAAGGTAGATAATTTAATTAGATGTGGTAACTTTAGAATTGATTCATTGCATATTCTTTACATATTTAGAGGTGATAATATGAATGCAATAGAGGGTTTGATATTTTTTATCTACAACTTATAGGTAGTAATTGTTTGATCATTTTAGGTCATACAAATTAAATTTTTTAAAATTTTTTGGACCAACCCGAACCCAACCCGAAAATAGAGGGTTGGGTTGAGAAATTTTTTGGGTTGGGTCAAAAAAATCCTCCAACCCAACCCAACCCAACCCAATCCGGACCATGTACACCCCTACTGATGCGTGTACAGGCTGAGTTGGGTTGAGTTGCAGCGCGATGCCTCACAGGCGTGGCCGAAGCGATGGATTTAGGCCTCGGGTTGGGCTAGTTTTAGGCTGTAGTGCACGTGGGCCAAATCGTCTGGGCAAGAGTGGATCTCGAGTTGTAAGGTTCAGTTCGTGGGCTGCAAACGATTATGGGTCATTGGTTGTAGAGCGTACCCTACCCGGATTCGGATCCAATGCATCCTTTCTTCTTCACCCAACAAACGAAAACATTTCGAATTTCACTTCTCTCTCTTCTCGAGGTATCATACCGCCGTCCTCTTTCGTTTCTTAGCTTGAATCTGTCCTCACGTCTTTAATAACATATGCGATCATTTAAATAAAACCACTTATACGTTTAATTTAAAATAAGAAATAGAAATAAGGTCATCAAAATAAAACTTTAACTAAAAAGCCACCGATAAAACTATTAATAGAAAACAATGCATACTACTATTCTATCTTTCACGTTCATGACCATTTCAGCATTAGAGGTAACTAATCTCATTGTTGATTAGGTAATGCTAACACATACAGGCCAATGAAACCTACTCTTTAAAACCATAATGGTTGGAGTTGTAAATTTTTTCAACTCAAACCGTTCTTATTAAATAATGAACTTAATCCTAATTTTTTTAGTTGGGTTGGTTGGTTGCTGGAGTCATATATTAAAAAAAAAAAAAGTTTTAAATAAAAATAAAATATTAATTTATATATTTTAAAATATTTAATTAAAACTATAAATTATTTTAAAAAATTACTGTTAAATTTAACCATCATTAGAGAATAAATAATAAATATATATAATTGTATTGAAAATAAAAAATATATTTTTTTTAAAGTTATTAAAAGAAAACAATCAAATATTAAAACTTTTATTTATTTGGGTTAATTCTCCACGCTCCTCTCTTTCTGCACTGATTATCAATTTCCTTCCCATTCTACTCTCTCATTCTACAGAAGAGCCAGCAAAGTTGTGTTTACTATCTCCTCTCGGCAGCACCAAATCTAGGGTTTTCTCGCCCCTTCTCTTTCGGTACTCTATCATTTCTTTTTCTTTCTTTCATTTCAATTTCTTTGTCTTCTGATTTGACTGCTGGTAATATATGTTCACGTTTTTCATAATTGAAGTACCGATAGGCGTTGTATCGTCCCACTTGGTGTTAATCTCTTCAATCTTCCAATTTTCGCTGCGGATTGCTTGTAATTGGGAAATTTGTTTTCCTTTATATTTTTGTTTCATTGAGATACATAATTTGTTTTTGGATGGAGTATTCTGAGGCGAACTTTGTTCCAGCTTTCATTCAGCTTCTGCGTGTGCCTAAAGGCGAGCGACGAAAGAGGATAATAAATTAGGAATGCTGCTTGCTAATTCGTGTAAATGTTATCTCATTATGTTGTCACTGATATCCTGAACGTTTAAAAAAAGGTAAAGATCGGACTATAGGGATAAAAACTTATGAATTGTTAGAAATACAAGGGCAACGTACATTGGAATCAAATAAGCTGGGGATAAAGTATGAGGGAAGGAATGAATTTAGTAGTTTCCAAAACAAGATCGTACTTTCTTTTTAGTTCCTTGTTTGGTAATTTTTGTTTAACTTGCTTGAGTGTTTGGTTTCCTTGTCATGATCTTCAGTTTTTATTATAACCTCAGTTTATTACTTGCTCCTTTCAACTTTGTTTAGTATTTTGCTTTTGATATGATGAGGAAAAGGGGACTTTGAGCCCTTTTCCATTTGAAGTTTGGAAAAATCAATTTTCTTCAATCCTATTATTCTGTTCTAGATTAGTGTCTGAGCCCGTTTATGCAAGAAAAACTCGGAGAATATTAAATCTTTGGTTGGTGGCTACTATGGCTTGAATCCATTTTCTCTTATTCCTTTAGGATCTACAACATCCCTTATTGACCACTAAACCAACCCTATTATTCTCTAACTCGTATGAATCCAAACAAAATGATACAATAAAAACTGTTGGTAAAATGCCCAAATGTAAATCAGCAGTTAAACTACACCTTTGTCATATATTCCCTACTTCAAAATAACTACATATTATATTTGTAGAATATAATTTGCTTTCCAGACACCTTGTTAGTGAAATGGTAGACACATGAGACTCAACAATATCTGATAGAACTCAATTTTTATTGATAAATGTAATTAGAGTGGTACATTGTCAAGGGAGAGCTTTCAATCTCTCCTAATACTGTCCCTAAACCAGAGCCAAAAAGTTACCTACCCCTCTCACGCTAAGCTTTATATACCTATTACACACTAACCATGTTGCATTACAACTAACTACATGGGTCCCATCCCACACTACCAATATTCATTAACAATTAGGGGCTATAAGGCTTGCGCTAAAAGGCCTGGAGATTCAAGTTCCCTTCCTCTTCTCTTTTGTTCAGCTGTTGCCTCTGTTTCCCCTATTAACTGAATTTCTCTCTCTCTTTGCTCCTTCCATGTGTCCTTTTTCAACTGCCATATACTCGTCTTTTGGGTCCTTGGTGCCATTTCTATTTTTTGCGTTGATGTGTTAGATTAGAAGGAAATATGTGTATGTAGGAATGGGCTTGATGCTGCAAATGAACTGAGAATAAGTAAACGTAAATGGAAATGGACTCAATAGAAATGGTAATTGTGATACATGGAGAGGAAACCTTGTTGTGTTTGTATTATCTAGAATTTTGATATCTCTTTTTTACTGATTTGTTTTTTCCCATGACTGGATGTGAGATTAGATTTGTTCTATGATTAGATGAAAATATCAAATATGACATTAAATAAGTCGGGCAAACTTTGATGTCTACTAGCTTTCTAAGACATTATGTTCAAAGTTTTTATTATGGAGTACTTAATGAATTACTTTTTTCATGTCCTTGTGTTTTTTATTAACAACTTGAATAAAAGTTGCACTTTGGTTTGGCCAGAGGCTCTGAGGAGCCTTTTGCCTTTTACTGCAGTGGCTAAGAAAATTAGAAATCACACTAATTTCTACCTTAATGCGTCGCTTTGTCTTTGAAGACCACAGTGATAAACTGTGGTTATACATTAAATGTTTTGAACTAAAGAAAAACCATGTGAATATATAATTTTCTCCTTTTTTTCAGGTCTTCTCCATGGATCCAGAGGCTGCACGAACTGCTCGGGAATCGCTAGATCTTGCCTTTCATATTTCCAACATACTCAATACTGGAATTGATCGCCACACCCTCTCCGTCCTTATTGCTCTCTGTGACATGGGAGTGAACCCGGAGGCTCTAGCTGCTGTTGTTAAGGAACTACGTCAAGAGCCACCTTCATCGGAGGCCATCATCTCCAAGAACACGACATCACTTACCCGACCAACGTAACAAGTTTATTCTTCTGCTGGTTTCAAAGTTCACGTATCCTTTCAAACCAGTACTTATTCAGTCCTGTACTTTGCCTTTACTCTGTTTAGTTGCTTTGCATATTAGCTGCTTTGCAGTGTCAAATGAACATCGATTTAGTCTCTACAAAATTGCTGATGCTTGAAAATCAAAATGAGAATGGGATGTTGAAATGTTGATTGTATATAAAACGTGTATTTTTTTTTTTTTTTTTTTTTCTTATTCAGTTTGTTTTTTTGTAATTATCATATTGTTTTGTAGTGGTGTTGTTTATTATGTTATTCTTATTCCAGTTTCATTTAAAAAAGAGTAGTTTTATTACATAGAATCCTATATAAATATATATGAAATTATTTAATTTTCAATAAATTTGTTGAATTTTTTTAATCATTTATTAAAAAAAGATTTATAAAAAATAATAATAATAAATAGCTTGATTTGTGATATTTGAGTTAAAAATAATGATTTTAGGTTGAGTGACCTCCGCCAAAAAGATTGTAACATTAGACCATATTGCAAGAGAATACCATATTGCAAGAGAATACTAGAGCTATCAAGTATTAAATATATATGGTGATGAAAAAATATCTCGAAATGTAAGTAAGGATTATTGGCAACTAGTTAAATTTAATGGACGCTTGAAAATATTAATTACCAGTTCTACAATACTTTATTTCAATACAACTAGGATTATTTCCAAGAAATAGATACACAAGTTCGGAATTAAGATTTCCAACCAATTCGAATAAATTACATCACATATAGAGTAACAATCACCACTCAACAAAAATTCAGAAAAAGCATTGTAAATTTTATACCGTCAGTTGAATGTTGCCGAGATCAAGCTGAGTAGCGATTTCCTCAAGCTGCTTCTTAACGCTCAAATCAATGAGTTTCGATCCAGAATTTCCAAACCTCACAGTGAATCCAGCCACAAGACTTGGATCAATCTGCGTCTTGATCCTCACATTCTTCGCTCCGCTCAATTTCTGCACCTGCTTCGCGATCTGCGTCAAATGCTGCTCCTCCAATTCCACAACCGAACTCACCACCGCAAGTTCCGTGTTCGTCAATTTGTTGTACACTGTTTCGAACTCCGTCACGATCTCCTTCACGATGTCGATCCTCTTCGCGTCCACCAGGATCTTCAAGAAATTTTCCGTATGCGGCTGTAGAGACAACGACGAAGCGATCTCATCAACCACCTCCAGTTTCCTCTCGACCTTAATCGTCGGATTCGCGAAGAAATCGAACAACTGCGGATCCGCGAACACGCTCTCGATTTTCTCCACATCCGCGCTTGTGACCTCGAGCGTGTCGTTTGAGGCGGCGACTTCCGCGAGCGCAGCAGCGTAGCTCCCGGCGGCACTGGTGGACATTTTAGTGGCGGCGTGAGAGCGGAGGTGGCCGAGGCGGAGTCGGCGAGAAGGAAAAGTAGCGGAGAAGGAGAGGTTTGCAGGTGTGGTTCGGGAGATTCGAATGGTTGGAAGGAGCTTGGCCTGGAGAGAAGCGGCGGTTTGGTGAAGGGCGGCCATTGTGATGGCTCCGGCGAGGTTTCTCAGATGAGGAATTTGAGTTCGTGAGTGTGTTGTTGTGGTAAATTGAAGGCTAAAGAAAAGGCTATGGATTATGTGGTGGAGATGGACGGCTCAGATCAGAAGGAAATAAGGGATCGATGGTTGAGGATTGATGGCTTATCCGAATATCTGAGGTGCTAAGAGGGCTTTGGTTGAATTAGATAAAACTGGACACGTGGAGGTTTGGGATGCGCCATATTTATATATTGCTTCTTTCACGAAACCATTCATTTTGCATACTTTTCTTTTCTTTAAAAAAAAAAAAAAAAAATCAATTTTGTTTGTTTATATATATTTCATGATCACATACATTATATATTTAATTTTACCAAAATAAATTATTTATTTAGTTTTAGAGAAAAAATAGGTTTGCATGCTAGCCCGTCTTAGCGATCCGAACAAGTATTACTTGAAGAAAGTCTAAATGACTTTGTATTTGGATGACGAATGCTTTCTCGAGTTAGCTTTTCTATTTGTTGGATGCCTCGAATTCTCTCCAAATTTACTAGTAGGTTCTAATTCAATTGAAATTAAGGTTAGTATCAAAACTGAGGTGGAAAAATTCAAACGGGAAGCTAAATAGGCGAAAACATTGACCTCATAAGTTGTCACGTGTCTACACACGTGCAAGAGGGGTCTCATGCGCAGTTTCACACGTCACTTGCACTTGCATTGATTTTCAGCCCATATTTATTGCGATTTATTTTCTTCTAATTTTTGTATCAGTAAGTAATACAAATCAACTTGGTTTATTCACGAGAGGGTAGAGTTTTAATTCAACTTTTCAACAAAATTATTTTCATCTTATTTCATTAACTGTTAGAGAGAAATAAATGCATGCATATTTGGTCCAAAGTTAAGAGCTCACCGTTCTTGACTTTCACCGGAATTCCGTCTTTCAGTCCAATTGGACTAAGAGTTCCTTAAATGAAGAAGTATGAAATCCTCCTTAGAGCAACGTACTTAAATTTTAGAACTTAATTTTCTCATGAATCTCTAGGTCTAGAGCTCTCGTTCTTCCTTGATTCTTGACTTTTTTTTTTTTTTTTTTTTTTTTTTTTTTTTTT
>NW_019268590.1:800284-812456 GCF_002738365.1 Cucurbita moschata | reverse complement strand
TTTTTTTTTTTTTTTTTTTTTTTTTTTTTTTTTTTTTTTTTTTTTTTTGGAGAATTAACGAGTCTAGACCTAAGAGCAAGTTTCATGAAGAGACCATAGTCGGAAGACCCTCCTCATAGCAAGATCGAAGCACCTTCAATAAAATTTTGAAATTTTAATCTTTTATTTCATCTAAGCCCCTCAATAAACTTTTGAAAAAAATAGAACTTTACGAAAAAAAAAAAAAAAGTATGTAATTCTCATTGAAGCTCGAGTCTTACAAACGATTTGAATTAAGTGAGTCATATCAATAGTGTCAACACGATAATGCATTTGACCTTATCCATATTCTATGCCCCTTACTCATATGTTAATCCACACGGTTCAAATTTATATTAATGACTTTGAATTTTTTATACATTAGATAACGTTAAATTGCAACTAAAATAATCAAAATTATTATTTAAAATAAATAAATACGAGACTTTATGCCATAAATTTCACCATAATGTAAAACAGTAATGGCATAATAATGTGAAATGAACACAATATGATAACATATTATTCCATTCTCTATAGGAACAGAATTATTTGCATCAATAATATAAGTTTTTTTATTATTTGCATCAATAATATAAGTTTTTTTATTTAAGCTTCGCTGTAACAGAAAATAAAACAGGTTGTCCTTTGACAAACAAATTTGGTTAAGGTTTGATGTTGATGTGGTCATCGTAAACAGCAAAAACTTTAAAATGTGGTGGTTCGGGCGGATATAATGGGCTCCAACCAGGGACACGACCTGGATCATCATAGTCCCTCATCACCTCCTTGGTTCTTTGTTTTCCTAAAACGTCAATAATTAGAAACATATGTTTGATTCACTTTTTTTTTTTTTATTATTATTATTATTTTTTTTTTTTATCTAGTTTATACAAAACTCATAACTTCATTTTTTTTTTGTTTATATGCTATTCAAAGTCCACGAACTACCTAAATCTAGGACTATTTGAATTGGTAGCGTACCTGAATGAGATATGGTTCGAGCAGAGCTGACGAGTGCAAACGAGAGCAAGAGGAAGAGGCAAAGACGAGCTTTAAACTCCATGTTGTTGCTTTGTGTTACTTTGAAAATTAAGATTGATAATCGAGATCGACACATTTATATACACCGAGAATTCATGACACGACACTTTTATTAATGAAAGATTTAGGAAAAATAGATGAAAAGGAATAAAGATTTGAAGGGGGAAAAAAGGCGAAACCTGGTTGTGAACAATAGATAATTTATTGATTTATTCCCTTTTTAAAATGACTATGATTACCTTTTGCCAATTATAGGAGGTAACAGAAAAAATCTTAGATGTATATACATATGTACGTGTGTATATATATATATATATATATATATATATATATATATATTTAAATTTAAAGAGAATAAAAATAATTTTAATAAAATTATATAAACATTTAATTGTAAATATTTAGTTCGATTTATATTTAAAAAAAAATAAATATCATATATCTCGGAGTAAATTATATTAAATGAGATATACTTATAAATCTTATACTATTATTGTAATGACCTTGGATTTCTTCTAACCTAAAGTTGTTACCATCTTCATAGCATCATCTCTTATGTGGAAATAAACGTTTAAAACATTACTGTAAAACAATGCTAAGGACTTACCGGTTTCAAAAAGTCTTAAAAATACCCCAACGGAATATTAAAAAAAACAAAGTAAATATTCAAATTGAAAAGCGTCTTATACTGCCCTATGATCTAAGAATTTAAATACAATTATCTTATGCATGTGTCATGGTTTTTACTTGTGATGTTATCGTCAGCCGTATAATGGTGATTTGCCTTTACCTGAAAATAGAAATAGCACACGACTTAAGTATTTCTTAAGTATTTTAAGAAATACTAAGGAAGTGACTCCACTGTTGAAGCTAGGGAATGCAGACACATGTAACTCATGATTAGGGTCCTATCATTTAAAACCATCATAGAGTTAGCCTCTAGTCCATACGAAATTGGATGTGTAACACTTCCCTACACACGACCCACACGTGTGAGAGTGAGTTCACCAGGTGATTCACACCCCTAGGCCCATCAAAGTCGAACTAGTTGTTCGTAGTTGAATATCCAAAGAACAGTAAACCCTCGAATATCATGCAAGACATGATGATCATCACCATCATTATTATAGTGTACAAGTCCGTACTCATCATCATAAATGAGGAAGGTATTCGATGTAAATGAACACACAATATGCATGAGATTCCTATAGTTTTCATCTTAAATCATTCTTATGACACAACCTTATACATCATTCACATATTACTCTAGGTGACATGCATGTATTGGTCTTCATACATTCATCATCATTAAAGTCATTTAGGGTTGTATCTTAGAAAACATGTCATCATAATGCATCATGGAATTTAGTTCATGCATATTATCTTAATTATGGAATATCACCCTATTAACCCATATCATCATCATGCATCTTATATCATCATGTTATGATGCATCATTATCCTCATATCATCATATCTTCATCATCATTACGTCATCATATCTTCATATCATCATTCATAAGTGCCAACAATGCTCAATTTTTGCATTTGACGAGGTCCTACAATTGGAGGATACAACCAAGTGGGAGCAAGTCATGGATGATGGGATGTCTAGGCTTCAAAAATGCATTGTACTGAGGCTGAATACGTGGCAATAACTGAAGCTGGAAAGAAGACGATATGGATGACTGACTATCTGGAAGAATTGAGCAAGAAGCAGCACAAAGAGATTCTTTATAGAGATAGTCAGATGGTGAAAGATAAAACACAGAAGACGATACCATTTCACTTGCAGGTTAGTGAAAGATGGTGATGTGTTTGGAGAAGATAGAGGGTGCAAAGAATCCAGCAAACATGTTGACAAAATGTGTTGATGTTGGAATATTGAGGTTGTGCAAAGCCCCAATTGGTATGGTGCCATGAAGATGCTCGTGGTCCTTTGAGAATGAAATTTTTGGTTGACTAGATAAGTCTTCAAGTGAGAGAATTGTTAGGTCATGGACTCTGCTCCTTATTTATAGCTTAGTCTATATACATAGTAAAACTATATTTGGTAAATGACATATAAAGTAAAATGTCATAAATAGTAAATAGTTATGTAGAGTAAAAAGCTATATCTGGTAAATCTATATATGGTAGATAGTTATATATAGTAGATAATTATATCTGATAAATCTATAGATAGTAAGCTAAACCATATATATATCTGCTGGCTGACACAGAGCTTTGAAAATGTAGTTTCCGTACTACTCTCTGTATTCTCTCTTACTGTACATACTTGAAGTCATCAATACAAAACCTTTAGTCAATATTCTCCTTGCATTTTCTCTATCCTGTTCTTTGTGTTCATCTATATCGAGTGTGTGCGTTGTTGTGCGATCCTAACAGTCATCAATATAAACCTTTAGCCAATATTCTCCTTGCATTTTCTCTATTCTATTCTTTTGTTCATCTAGATCGAGTGTGTGCATTGTTGTGCGATCCTAACAACTGGTATCAGAGCTAGGCAGGAGTCACCACGATCTGTGAAGATAGAAAGTTTAGAGATTGGAATTGAGAAGTTCGATGGATCCGATTTGGGTTTCTGAAAGATGTAGATTGAAGAATATTTGTACCAGAAAGATCTTCACGAACCCTGTTGGGGGTGAAGCCGGATACCATGACCATGGAACAGTGGAAGCTCAAGGATCGACAAGCCTTAGGGTTGATCCGGTTGACGCTATCCAGAAACGTGGCGTTCAATATCATCAAGGAGAAGACAACGTCAGATCTGTTGAAGACACTGTCGAATATGTACGAAAAACCGTCGGCTATGAACAAGGTGTATTTCATGCAAAGATTGTTCAATCTACAAATGTCTGAAGGTGGATCTGTTGTTGATCATATAAATGAATTCAATATGATCGTAAGTCAACTGAGTTCGGTGGAAATTAATTTTGTGGATGAAATTAAAGCATTGATTTTGATGTCATCTTTACCCGAGTTGTGGGATATTGTTGTTGCTGTAATCAACAGTTCTCGAGGATCTGATAAACTGAAGTTTGATGAAATTCGAGATGTAGTTCTCAGCGAAAGTATTTGCAAACGAGAAATTGGAAATTCATCTGGTAGTGCTCTCAATGTTGACCAATGGGGAAGAAGTAAACTGAAGGGCCCAAACAAAGAGCAATCAAAGTCAAAGAACCGAGAAAAATCTTTAAATAGGCCAAATGTAACGTGTTGGAATTGTGGAGAAAAAGGTCACTTTCGGACAGACTATACAAGACCAAAGAGGAAGCAGAATCATAAACATGGAGATGATTTTATAAATTCAGCAGAAGATATTGGGGATGCTCAAATCCTCAGCGTGGACAGTTCGATTGAATCCTGGATTTTGGATTCAGGTGCATCTTTTCATTCGTCTCCAAATAAAGAGTTGTTCCGAAATTTCAAGTCTGAAAATTTCGAGAAGGTGTATCTTGCCGACAACAAAGATTTGGAGATTAAAGGAAAAGGGGATGTCTGCATAAAAAACTCCAGCAGGAAATCAGTGGACATTGAAGGATGTTGATATATTCTTGGTCTCAAGAAGAACCCGATCTCTATTGGTCAGTTAGACAACACAGCTTTTGCAACAGAGTTAGGGAAAAGTTCGTGGAAGATTATGAAGGGTGCTATGGTGGTAGCACATGACATAAAATTTGGAACTTTATACACTAATACAGGGTGTATGAACATGGTTGTTGTTGCTGAGAGTGCTTCATATTCAAGTCTATGACACAATATGAACATATGAGCATGAAAGGAATGAAGATGCTGGCTGCGAAAGGAGTTTTAGAAGGTCTAAAATCTGTTGATGTGGGTCGTTGTGAGAACTACGTTATGAGCAAGTAGAAACAAGTTAGCTTCACAAGGACTACCAAAGAATTGAACAAAGTGTGGTTGGAAATGATCCATACATATGTGGAGCAAGGTTCCAAGACCACGAAGCAAGTGGAAGTTGAGCTTGAGTTGCAGGGAAATTTCTCTAGTGATGTTATAGCAGATACTCATGAAACTCCTGAGACTACTGTTGTGGAACCAGATGTGATGCAAGGTTCTAAAACTACGAATCAAGTGGGAGTTGAGCTTGAGTTGCAGGGAAACTCATCCAGTAATGTTGTAGCAGATGCTCATGAAACTCCTAAGACTACTGCTGAGGAACCAAATGTTGAGCAAGGTTCCAAGACCACGAAGCAAGTGGGAGTTGAGCTTGAGTTGCAGGGAAACTCACTTAGTGATGTAGCAGATACTCATGAAACTCCTGAGACTACTGCTGAGGAACCAGATGTGGAGAAAGGTTCTAAGACCACGAAGCAAGTGGGAGTTGAACTTGAGTTACAGGGAAACTCACCTAGTGATGTTGTAGCAGATACTCATAAAACTCCTGAGACTACTGCTAAGGAACCAAATGTCAAGCAAGATTCCAAGACAACGAAGTAAGTGGGAGTTGAGGTTGAGTTGCGAAAAAAATCACCTAGTGATGTTGTAGCAGATACTCAAGAAACTCCTGAGACTGTTGCAGAACTGGTGGTAGAGCAAGTGACACCT
This sequence comes from Cucurbita moschata, assembly GCF_002738365.1. Taxonomy (NCBI): domain Eukaryota; kingdom Viridiplantae; phylum Streptophyta; class Magnoliopsida; order Cucurbitales; family Cucurbitaceae; genus Cucurbita; species Cucurbita moschata. The sequence goes on along the minus strand of NW_019268590.1, from coordinate 806,825 downwards.
AAACCGGTGTTGAGAAGATCATCTAGTATTATCAGAGTACCAGATATATATGTACCTTCATTACACACTATCTGTTGCTGATGAAAGGGAACCATGAGTATTGAAACCTTGGCTGGACTTATACCGATAGTAAAATTACTTACTTGGCTAGACTTAGCTGGCGTTCTCTCTACACTTGAATACGTTAGGATTCTGTTTCCTCGAAGTTGCTCTAAGCATCGTCAAGAGTTGTTTTCTATTCGAACATCCAAATTATTTTCGTTAATAACTCGCATTTGTATCTTAAAACACTTGAACTGGGGAATAGGATGCTATACTAACCTCAATTGTCTCAATTGAGGTCAAATTCAGCCGTAAAAAAAATATAGAAAACGATATAACAATATCTATACCGAGTCGAATAACCGAGTTTTGAGCCAAGAAGCCGCGCCAGGTGGCGTTCCGGGTCGAGATGCAGACTTTCCGCAGGCGTCTGTGGGTTGGGCCGTGTCCTCCGGTTGGTTTTGGATTGAACTTCTGTTGGGCCAACTCGTTGGTTGCTGCAATTTTTTTTTTTTTTTTTTTTTTTGAATTCTTACAATTAGAATAATTTACTAATAAAACAATAATATTAAATTTTAATTTTATTTTAATTCATTAATAAAATGTACTATAAATAAACTATGTATTAAATTTTAGGTTTTTGAATTTGTTTAATCATAAATATTAATAATTTTCCTCAAATAAGTGATTTTAACAATAATATAAAAAATTTAATTATAAATAATTAGTACATGCCATCAAATTGAATAATCAGTTATATAAATTTGTGGGATGATAATTATGAAAATAAAAGATTTGGAACATAATTCTTAAATAATTTTATGATGGAAGATATCATATGATATGATTCATATCATACCTCGTATGTAATAAATAAATACAATCCTTTGGAGCATCGCTTAATTGATTTAAATATGTTTTCTCTTAACGACCCTTGATTTCTATTACCTTTAAGTTGTTATCGTCATCATAACCTATGCTCTTGTGTGGAATTAAACATTTAAAATTTCGTCATAAAACACTGTCATGAACTTACGTGTTCGAAAACATCTTTAAAATAAGATAACGAAATAGTAAATAAAATAAATAAACAATAAAAGTAAAAACACTATATTCTAACCTAAAGTCTAATAAATAAAATATTACTATTATACAGATTTGTCGTGGTCTTGACGTACAATGTCATTGTCAACCGTACAAGAATGTCTTGTCTTTACCTAAAATAGATACAAAAATGTGTTACATTTACCGGGTAAATAGAAGTAACACATAGCATTTACCATATTTAAAATATATAATATACTAAATACAAAAGGAAGTAAACATATTTAATTTGAAAAGTTCAAATTAATATTTGATATATTAATTGATATGAAAAATATATATATACATTTATTTATTTATTTATTTTAAAATATTCAAATTAATATTTAATATATTAAACATTCATATTTATGGTATTTTATCCATTAAATGTTAACATAGTTGTAAACATTAAGATATATTATTATAATTACACATTCAAACTTAAAATTTATTATTTGACAAATATTTTATTAAAAGAATTCGATGTTGGGATAAATGAAGATTCCGGAGGATTTACTCTATAAATTATCTTTTAAAACTCCTCTAAAGGAAGATTCTTTAGTTTTGTATTTGAATCGTAGCAAAAAATTCTAAGATTGGTCGTAGTAAAGAAGATTTTAAGGTGGAGCAAGTAGAATAAAGACTCACTCAAAATCAAAAACCGAAGCCGATTTAATGGTTCGACTGCTTAAATAAAATATAAATCTTCAACAAATATTCATACATGGGCGTGGTCACAAAGAGGCGGCTTAATCTACATGTACATAAAATAGGCCATTTACTCCAAGATCCTAAAACATAATCTAAAGTAATTATCATAAAAACATGCCCATTGAATACACTGATAAGCCAATTATCTTTAAGTTAGCATGTATACAAAATGTACAACAGTTTAAAAAGTATGTCTCCATGTAATTCGTAAGTCAATACACAGAACTCATATGCACATATCTTCCTGCTGAAGAACGTTTAAAATCAAGGGTTTAATCAACAGTGAACTTCTGAAATTTTCTATAAAAATCAGTTGTCTAAAAACGCAATTTCTGTTAAAAATAGGAAAAATCAAGATAAACAGGTGTAAAAAATGACTCTTAGTCCAGTAAAACAAAGACCAAGAATACCCACGAAACCTAGAAAAGCACAACCACACTTAATCCAGTAAAACAGTAAAGAAATACAAGACCTCTTAACCCCAAAAAGTCCAATGTTACCCCATGTAGTTTCCATCAACTTATTCTTGGAAAACAAACACTCCGCACACTCCTTCCTTCCCAAAGATATAAAAAATCGATACACTATACTTAAATTTATTGGATTTGTCAGTAAAATATCAGTATCGGTAATAAATCCAAAACTCCCGGTGGATGGCCAGTATCTTATAAACTATACTATTCTTGGTTGCGTAATTTCTCATATATCCCAAACTCAAAAATTGTAAGGAGACATTCAAAATGTATTGAAGTTGAAATTTCAATCTTAAAATCTAAACCTTCGACTACGAAAAAAAGAACTGAGTCGGTTTTCCAACCAAAAAGGGTGACATTTCTCTAATTAAACAGGCAAAAAGTCATAATAATTAAAACATTTGGAGTACAATTGGTTCGGAACCATCTATTTCTCAATACCAACCACCGTTGGAGGGAGGTGCTGCACCGTCAACTGCAGGTGCTGATAGTGGGGGTGCTACTGCAGCATCCCATCCATCTGCTGCCAAAGCAGCTGCAACAAAGAAAGAAGAGTGAGATGGTGAATGTAATTGGATGCATGTAGGAAAAGAAAAGTATTTAAGCCGAAGCACATAATTTAGCAAACTATTAATTGCTCGGTTAAGTACTTTTAACAATCTACAAGCACTTCTGCTAGTTAGTTGCATCTAACACCTCCTGGTCAAATGATGTCTAAGATGCAAAAAAGTGTAGTACCAAAGATCAGGGTGATTGGCAGTATGAGGTAGGTACTAATAAACACCTTCGAACGGAAAACAAATAAAATGACTTGCCTAGTTTGAGAGGAAAAACTTCTTCAAAGCGAAGAAAGCCAGTTCACATGGGGATAACCACCCCAAAGAGCAGATAGATATTCAAATAAACAATTTAAAGTAAAAGCTAAGATTCAACCTGGCTCTGAAGTCCATTCGACACTGGAAGGAGGTGGAATGGCAGCAGCAGCAGCAGCTGGAACAACCACATCTGCAGCACCCCACTGAGCATCAGGAATTTGTGCAGACCATTGATCTGAGGCAACAAGTGGAGCAGCACCATAGTCGGCAATGCCAAAATCTGGGGGCGGAAGAGCCTCTTCCTCTTCCTTCTCCTTAGCCTCCTCAGGCTCACGATAGAAAAACAAATCCACCTAAACAAGGAAATGAGTTCCCATGGCAATAATTAATTTAAAATTTTTTAGTCAAATTGTGGTTTGTACGGTCCATATAGAAATTTGAATTTAGAATTTACCATCACATCCCATTTATGTCCAGCACGAATTGTTCCACGCATTTGGAGAACCATCCTTGCCAAAAGCCAGAACAAACATCCTATGCTATGTTTCCCCTTGTTGTTAGCAGGGATTCCAATATCAACATAACGCATTGGGGAATCAGTGTCACAAAAGGCTATTGTAGGAATGTTCCCAAGGGCACCTTCCTTAATGGGCTGCAAGTCAAAATCAACAAGACAACATTAAAAAACAACAGCATCAAGTAAATCCAAGCACAAATAAATATAAGGGCAAAAAAGCATGAATTGAATCATAATTGACAATATATATCAGTTCTTCTTGGACTTCATTTTAAACCATGAACTATTGTTGATTTCTAAGGTTAAATACCTGATGATCAGTTCTAGGGTCAGTAAGTATAAGAAGACGTGGCTCATTGAATGAGGTCTGAAGCTGGTTGGTGAATGTTCCGGGAGTGTGCCTTCCAGCAATTGCATGCGCACCAGTGTATTGAGCAAACTTCAAAACAGCCCTCTGACCATAAGGCCTAGCAGACTGAACAATGATATCTTGAGGATTCTCGATACCCACAATTACTCTAGCAGCCAGCTGAAGTTTTTCCCATGTTTTACCAAGGTTAATGATGTAGATTCCTGAAAGCAAACAAAGGGTTTTAACAAAAAATCACAAGCAACAATAGTATAAAAATTCATATAAGTTAACATGTTCATATCGTAGAGATAATCCTCATCCAGCCTGCAATAAGATAAAATCAAATATGGCTTAAAGGCAACAGACTAAGAACTCCGATCTCTAAACCATGAATAACAGACTATGTTCGGAAGTTGAACACGCATGGCTTCAGTTCATTTCTGATAACATATTAATCAACATTCAGCTATAAATTTCGGAACAGCATAGAAGATGCGAGTCACACCAAACATACAAAACCAAATGGAGAATAGTTTGGAGAATATTCAATGCTAGATCCTCGGAAAACACAGTAAAATCTAAAAAGATATAACAGAAAAATAGGGAGACCGAAACTTCAAATCTAAAAATTAAACGCAAAACCAGGGAACCACAGATAAGTGTAAGAAACTGTAATCACCGTAAAGTTCGGAGAAATTATAGGGAAATAAATTTAAGAACAACACCTCGAGTCACACCGAAAAGAATGGAGAGAAAACAAAACCTCGAGTAACCTGACGAACTAAGATCTAAAGGCGAGTAAAGTGAAAAACATACCATCATTACGGCGCTTGAAAACGTAACGTTCCATCTGGAAATTGCAGTTTTTGGTTCCAAGATGAACCTCGGCGGCCAACATCATCTGAATGTCGGCCTCCTTCTGTGAGAGTTGACGCGGCGGTGCAGCTCCAGTCGCCATGGCTGAATCGTATAATCAGCGAACTGAAGGAAGAAAGGAAGGAGAGAGTTGAGGGCTCTTCGGCGCTACCAATACTTGACAAAGAGAAGAGGGATAGAGGTTTAGCAACGCCAATATTTATTCTATGGAGCAATGAAAACCCTAGATTCGTAAAGTTACAAAAATGCCCTCAATGATGAAGTTTAAAACAAAAAAGAAAAAGGCTAAAACCCTTCCTATTAATTTAATTTTATCCCAAATTTGAAATGGTGTAATAAATATTTTTGTCAATGAACAATTAGTAAAAAAAGAAAATGTTTTAAAAAATAAGGGGTCCTATTCTTGTTCCCAAAATATTATGGCGAAAACTTGAAAAAAGAAAAATGAGAAATTGGTAAGTATTAAAATATTCAGTAAGCAACCTGCTTCTACAATCTCATCGCATCCTTAATCCAGTACGTTACCACGGACTATTCTTTAGGCTCTAAGAGGTTTTGGCGTAGTTCAACAATCCCCTAACCACACACGGTAGTGGTACTGATCACGAGTTAAACTGTTTACGTAGTCTCTCGTCCCCTCTCAGAGTTGGTTTATTCTACATATAGTAGTAGCTTCTAATGTCATCTTTTTGTGTGGTCCATCATCCCCTCTCAAGACTCGTTTATTCTATGCACAATAGTAGTTCCTCATATCATTAACTTCGTCCCCTCTGAGGCAGGTTTATTCTACATACAAATAGTAGTTCCTCATATCGTCTACATGTGTAGCCCCTCATCCCCTCTTAATGTTAGTTTATTCTACACACAGTACTACTCTCGGGGCTAGTTTATTCCACCCACTACAGTGACTCTTCAAATTAGCTAATTGTGTAATCCTTCGTCCCCTCTCAATGCTGGTTTACTCTACACACAGTAGTGACTTCCTCAATGATATCATTTAGTAGTCTCATAACTTCTCTTAAATTTTCTTGGGGTGTCGTGTAAGTTTAATAGATTCTTATGATGTCTAGGTAGTTAAGATCTTATTTCGTATTTTCAGGTCCCTTCAAGTTAGCTCATCTGGACTAAACCAATTCTTTAGGTTCACTTAGGTTTAGGCCTTTAATTGCTACTCACAATCTTTCGGTGATCAGTCTACTGGAAACGTACTAACTTAGGTCAACATGAAAATCGTTCAAGCTCTAGCGCCATATTCTTAACTTGGTTCATTAATGCATGCTTTGTTAAGAAGCTACTTGCAATCTCAACAAGATGATAACATTCATCGAACATCTAAAACATAAATCACAATATCTCATCCTCCTTTCCTACCCAGCAAAAAAACATGAAAACAAACATACCTCATCCTAAGGGCATTTCCGTAATTTTCCCGAACACACATAGCATCTCATCAAAGTTGCACATTATGAGTTCTAATCATGCATATTCTAACCACCTAAGGTAAGATAGGCACACATGCTAGAACGTCCTAGCGATTCTTACAAGTATTACTTGGAGAAAGTCCGAGTAGCTACTTACATGGATCAAGCATGCCTTGCCAAACTAGTTTTTTTTTTTTTTTTTTTTTTTTTTTTTTTTTTTTTTTTTTTTTTTTTTTTTTTTTTTTTTT
>NW_019268590.1:768371-799305 GCF_002738365.1 Cucurbita moschata | reverse complement strand
TTTTTTTTTTTTTTTTTTTTTTTTTTTTTTTTTTTTTTTTTTTTTTTTTTTTTTTTTTTTTTTTTTTTTTTTTTTTTTTTTTGCATGTTAGGAACTCCAATGAACAGGACAAAAATGAGCTCACCACACACAGCCGTGCATTTCCACACGCCTAGAGGACCAGCCACGCACGAGTACACACGTGCATCTGGGAGGAGTACTCGCACCCTAATTGTGCTATGTGTGGCTCGCTCGTTGGTTGCTTAGATTATGAGGGTGCGTGTTCAATTCTAGAGGCGCGTGGTCAGAATTCCTTCAATTTTTCTTACGCAAACATGTGACACGCGCAAAGTCGACGATATGGTAATCCTTGCCAGTTGAATCTAAGAACCCTCATAAACACTCTAGATATGCAACTCGTAGTTCACAAATACACCTTATTGAAGAATAAGACCTTTTGATCTAAGTATATATATATATATATATATAAATCAAAATGATAAAGAATCATCCAAGGTGAAGTAAGATCCAAATTACCTTATTAATCAAATATCTCAAAGTCAAGAACACTTTTTAAAATTCAAATCACTCCACAAGCAAGACAATCTAGGATTTATGTTTTAGAGCGGTGTTATTAATTATTAGTTTTAATAATAATTTTGATTATTTTATTTGTAATTTAATATTAACCGGTGTATGAAAAAGTCAAGGTTACTAAAATAATATTGAACAGTAAGTGGTTGACATATATGAGGATCATGTTTAAGTAAAATCTAATTGGTCGGTCGTATAAGGATAAGGTTGGGTGTTTTATCTTGGTAATACTATTGATAGGAGTCATTGGTAATTATTACAAATGGTTTAATTTAAATCGTTTACCTAGATACATGTAAGTGGGGGTATCTTAATAATGAGTATGTATAAGATTAAATCACAAAATATTTAATCTCTCTTTATAAATATGTTAATTGAAAAGATTAATATTTCAGAGCATGATCATATGCACAACCTTATAAAAATGTTTCATTTGCCTCTCCGATGTTCTCTCACAATCCACCCCTTCGGGGGCCAACATTCTCATTGTTGGGATTTATGCCTTACAGCCTTGTAATTAATTATTTAGTTTTTAACAATCATTTTTATTATTTTATTTGTAATTTAATTGTTATCCATTGTATGAAAATCCAAGATTATTAATGTAATCTTGAAAAATATGTGGTTAAGATACAAGAGAATTGTGTTCTAAGTAATAACCTAAAGAGTCTATAGTATATGGATAAGGTTGGGTCCTTTATCCTAGTAACACTATTGATACGACCCACTTTGTAATCGTTACAAATGGTTTGATCCAAATCATTCATCTAGAGACATGCAAGTAAAAATATCCTATACAATGAGTTTGTATAAAACTGGACTAAGAAATATTTAATCTCTCTTTATAAATCCGTTAATTAAGAAGATTAATATTTCACATGATGGTCATATGCTACTTAATCTTAATCCTGAGTGAGTTATGAACTCCTGCCTGGGAGGGCTTGTCCTTTGATTTACATGGGTGAGAATAGCTCTTTTAACCGATTCAACATGCCTACCATTTTGGGGACTTGACCAAATAGGAAGTTGGGAACATAATATCATGAGATGGAATTCACTCCTTTCCATATAAGGAAAGTAGATGAGTTGTTCTCTTAAGACTGATTTCGGGACTTGAACAATGGGGCCCCACCCTCTCATTGACCCGAGAGGGACTTGGTTTATGATTGGATCATAAACAAATTATTCATTAGAGAATCAGTGGTACGTAAGGTGAAAGATGTAGTTACAAGGGTAAAACGGACTTTTGACCCAATTGTAATGATGAACAACTCGTGAAGGATCGACTTGCTTGTAATAGTTATATCAATGGACATAATTTGCCCTACAATGCATAAGAGTGCAACTCTAGGTCTATAATGGAGTGACCTATAGTTAATGAATGAAAATTGATTAATTAAAGAGTTTAATTAATTAATTTTATATATTTGAGCATATAATTGATAGGTCCATAAGGTCACTTGCTAGCTAATAGTGACGCTACAAGTTTTAATTTATTTAATATATTAGATATATTAAATATAAAGGAGAAAATAAATTTAATTTGAAATGTCAAATTAATATTAATATATTAGATATATTAAATAAATAAAATATATTTAATTTGAAGAGTTCAAATTAATATTTAATATATTAGATACGTTAAATATAAATGAAGAAAAATATATTAATGTGAAAGTTTCCCATTAATATTTAATATATTTGATATTTTAAAAGAAAAATATATTTATTGTATTGATACAATTAAATACTAAATCTTAATTAATGTATTGATACACTTAGCTCACAATATACCTGCAAAAATGGTGGAATGAAAGGCAGAAAAAATATATATATATATATATATATATATATATATATATATTTCTCTATTACATAGGAACACCACAAACGTTCCCATCAAGCTCCCACGACACTTTCCAATGGCAACCGCACAAATCTTCCTGCTGTTTTCGTTTGTGATTTTGGCTAAATCACAAACTTAAGTCCACTCCGGTTTGTCCAATCGTAGCCCCAATTTTTGCACCGTACAATTAGGACAATGTGTAGGACGAGGGATAAATTGTTTCACAATCTATGGCTTGTGGCCTCAGAAGAGAGGAAACTTTGTAACTTACAATGACTCCTTTTTTGAGTTTCAGAAGATTTCGCATTTAGAAAACGATCTTAACGAACGTAGTTTGACAAAGAGTGAAACACATATGAGATTTGATCATAAAGCATGTTTGACCAAGCTAGTTCCAAACGTGGCCTCCAAGTAAAAGTAAAGAGTAGAAAGCCCTTCTTAGCATGTAAGAGTTCAAAGGAGTAGTTTAAAAGGACGATGGTGTCACCCTTATTAATTGCAATCTTGCAAAATCTAATTGCATTAATATCTCCATTTTCTAAGCTCTTATCCTCAATGCAATACAATAATGTTAGTCCGATACAGAGAACATGATGTATTGCTATCTATCTATAATTGGAATAAGTTGGTGCTATCATTAGTATTTCTCATTACTCTAACGTATTAAAGTTTTGAGACTACCTGAAATTCAACAACATAACACAATAATGCACATGAGACTATCTGTCTTTTCAATCAAAGGGAGAGGCGATGGCGAGCACGCATTGGTGAGCGAAAGAGGAATGGAATCAGAGGGGAAGGCGAAGGTTTCACGTCCTGGGCGGCTCAACGTGGGCCTACGCCTCGCATGGCCCAATGCGAGCCAGCGACTCGTGTGGCCCAACGAGGGCGCACGACCCAGGCATCGGCCTGGCCTGGCCCAATTTAATTACTTGTTTTTCACCCATGTAGAAATTATTTGAGGAGTTCAGCAAATTTTGGAACCCTCTATCTATAGAGACGCAAATCCAAAGTGTCACTTCGTACGTAATTGGCACCTTATAACCTTGTATGTAACTAAGCTCTTAGTATGCAAAAATAAAAAAATAAAAATAAAAAATAAAATAAAATAATGATGTAAGAAGCATGTCTAAAAATTTGAGCATAGAATAACTTAGATGACACATGTTGAATGTGATTACGTATGTCTACTGAAACGCGTATGTATTGTCTTATGAAATTAAATTCATGACTAGGTATCCAATTCCTTCATACAAAGAATGTACCACAACGACCCAGAGTATTTATGAATGTGACCCATATGAAAATTGTATGAATGAAGACCAAAGAAGACCAAAGGAGAGGGATGTTAATTCCCGAATTGAATATTCTTCGAGTTTCAAATATTTCCATCTTTAGTAGGTATGTTTCATGTTATTTTCATCTAGCTTGTACAAGTGAAACACTTCGCTCACAATAAATAGGGTTCATACATAATCACAACTCCAAACCCATATGTTTTTGCTGTTTGCACTTGTCATTTTGCTTCCTATGGCTGAATCACAACCTTTTGATCATTTTTTGTTTGTCCAGTACTGACCGTATAATTTGTGTGCTTTACGACGAGGATAATATGTAGGAGGAGGGATAAATTCCTTCACAAACCATGACTTGTAGCCTCAGGAGGGAAGAAACTCGGTAACTAACTGCCACGACACCTCTTTTGTTCATATAAAAAGGTAAAACTCAAACATTCATTTATTTTTGTTCAGTTTACGATGTGCAAATTATAACTAGTTCATTATGTTTGAATTTCAACTTTTGCATTTAGAAAAGGATCTTAACATAGTTTGGCCAGGCCTGATCCAAGGAAAGAACCCACGGTTTTGGGTCATGAGTGGAACAAACATGGGTTTGCTCTGGAGCAGGTATTGCCTACTTCCAAACATCCATAAATTTGAGGCACAGTATTGACCGACAAAGGAAGGAATAGTTCCAAACAGGGCCTCCAAGTCAAAGCAAAGGGTGGAAAGTGCCATCATAAAACATTTCAAGAAGAATTCTGTTCTTCGTTGTCAAAACGCATCGAACGGTCAAGTCTTATTAATGGAGATTGTTATGTGCATTGACAAGGATGACGTCACCCTTATCGACTGCGTTCTTACCGATTCCAATTGCGTTAGCAACTTCAATTTCTGAGTTCTTCAAATTTATGCCATGCAATACAGAAATAATTATAATTGAAATAAATGGGTGCTTTCGTTCCCCTTTCTCATTTTTAACGTATTACTTTGATAAGAATGTGTTTCTGTTTCTGAGGAAGAGAACTGGAGAAATATTGTTTAAGGTTGTAAAAGCTTGTTCAAGATTTAGTAGGACAATTTGGACCAACCAAACTTAAATTAGGGTTGAGTTGGGTTCATTTTTTTAAACCTGAAATGGTTCGATTTGGTTTCGAGTTAACGAGATAAGAACTTTGGGTTGACCCGAACTGAAAAAAAATTATAAAATACATTATGAATTTCAGCGTATTTATGGGTCCGCCAAAGTGGTACTACTTATGCACAGTTCGACTGCAGTTGAAAACATTATTATTATTTTTTTATTTTGTTTATTTCTTTTATATTATAACTATTTATTATTTTTATTTTCCTTAATATTATTTTATTACGTCACAAATCTTTTTAATATTAAAAACATATAATTAACAACCCAGGACATAAAATTAGATTATTAAATAATTAATTTCAATATTATTTTCTTTTTTATTATTTTGTTAATTTCTTTTATATTATTAATATTTTATTATTTGTAGTTTTTTTTTATATTATTTTATTACTCAAGTAATTTTTTAATATTCAGTTTTTAAACACATTAGGATCAAACGAACACAAATCCTAAATAATTAGTTTGAACGTTTTTTTTGTTACTTTCTTTTATATTATTAATATTTTATTATTTGTAGTTTTTTTTTTTATATTACTTTATTACTTAAAAGAAATTTCTTAATATTCAGTTTTTAAACACATCAAGAATAAATTAACAAACCAACATAAATAATTAGTTTCAAGATTTTTTTTATTGTTTTGTTAATTTTTTTTATATTATTAATATTTTATTATTTTTAGTTTCTTTTATATTATTTTATTACATTAGAAATCTCTTAATATTTTATAAGTATATTATTTTTCAACACATTAATAAATTAACAAACGATAAATTAGAAGTAATTAGTCTTAATGGATTTGAAATTTGTTCTAAACTTAATACATACTTCTAAATTTTAATAGGTTTATTATTCATTATTATATATTTTTTTAATAATTTAAGACCTTCCCACCTAATCAATAAAGTAAGTTGTAAATTAAAAAGAAAAAATAATTTGTTAGGTATAATTTTTTAAAAAAAAAACTAATCATTTTTAATGGTTTTTAGTTACTTTATTCTTATATTTTCATTCTATCAATATTTTTCAAATCTATTGAAATTAATTTGAAAATCTATTGAAATTAATTATTTATTCATCTCAAGAATTATGGTAAACATCCTATCCAAGAAAATCAAAATATATTGTGCAACTTTTCATAAATATTTAAAATTATTTATTTCTCACCGAGCCGAATAAAGAAAACCTATGTATACGATTAAACCGTCTCTTTCTAATTTACAATGAGCATAGCGTATACATTTATCTAACAAATCGTTAAATTTAATGACACGCGATATGTCAAAAACAATCAATTTTACAAAACAATATTACATATATCACATTTATGAGAAATCAAATATCCATCATACTAATCTTAATTTAAAATAAAAATTAATAGGCTCTAATACCAATGGAAGGGAATGAACTCTTCATCCTAATGGAAGTATTGGGAACCGTTTTGATTTTATTATGAATTAAAAGAAAAGGAATAAATACGAGAGTAAGAACTCTACCTTTGTAGAAACTCTAGCTTGCAAGACTACTCGGAGTATTCCAATCATGCAAAAGTTCAACATTTCACAAGATCTTACTTACTATGACTCGAACACAAGGTCATGACTTGTGGGCGCCTCTTGAAAGAAAAATCCCAAAGGGATTGGAGAATGAGAGTTTTGAGAATTCTCTGGAGATGTAAGTTCATTCTCCAAAGAAAGTGAGAGAGATCGTGTGTCTTCGGCTAAACTCGAGGATCCTAGGGACTCTTGGAGAATATTTGCCAGGGACTCTTGGAGAATATTTGCCAAATAATATATCTGCATATTTAATATATTAGGATATAATATCTTATGCAAATCATATTTAGATATTATAAGTGTAACGACCCAACAAAAGGAAGAATAATAATGATAATAGGTAAATAATTACTCTCCACTAACCCCTTTTCCTCTCCTAAACTATCTCTCCTCAAAAAACTTATAAGTCAAAATCTCAATCCACAGATGCATGTTATTTCTTCTCAACAAACTCACAAAATTCAGGATGCATTTTAATTTTTGGAGAGAGATCTTGCTTTGTTATTTAATTTTTGGAGAGAGATCTTGCTTTGTTATTTCATATTTCAGATCTCTTTTCATTTATCTTATAAGAAATCAGTAAGAATCAAATTTCCTTTCTCCTTTGTCTAATTATTCAAAATTAGATCTCTTGTTCCCTTGACCAGTAATCTGATTTTTTGTTATGATGTTAGGTTGAAGAAAATAACTACAATAAATGAGGCAAATATTTGTCACACAGAGTAAAAAAAATATAGAACAGATAGAAAAAATGGAAGATAGAAAGGAAAGATTTGAAAAGAAAATTTATTTTGTGATATCTGTAATTTTAAATATTAACAATTAAAGAAGAAAAAAAAAATATAGATAAGATAAAAGAAAGATTTGGAAAGAAAATTAATTAGAATACAAGAGAGAGAGACTAGAGAGACGTTAACAAAATCAAAAGAAAAGACAAAAAAAAATGTATATACATAGATAGGAGACCAAATACTGTAAACAAAATAAAGAAAAAAAAAAAGTAGAAATGAAAAGAAAAGAAAAAATAAATAAATAAAGAAAGCAGGAGGAAAGAACTAAAAGAGAAAAGAAAAAATAAATAAAGAAAGCAGGAGGAAAGAACTAAAAGAGAAAATACAGAGAAATCATACAAAAATAATAATAAAGAGGACAGGGAAGAACATACAGAAAAAAATAATAATAAAGAGGACAGGAAAGAACTAAAGAGAAAATACAGAGAACGCTAAAATACAAAATCAAAATAAAAAAAATACAAAGAAAAAGAAAAAATAAAAGGAAGAGTTAGGAGTAAGAGTCATCAAAATTGACCAAAATAATCTGATTGAATAAGAATAGATTAAAAATTGGAATAAATTAAAAATTAGTCAAGAATATGTTCCAACAAAAATGGGGAGAAAAAGTAAGGTATAAAGAGAATATCATAAACAAAAATAGTCACTCAAAATAAAAATAGAAAATGAAATCTTAATATAAATAGAATATATATATAATATGTATATATATTTAGATGTATATTATAAGGTTTTTAAGACTTTACCCATGCAAAGTCTTTAATGCTCGAATGAAGTTTAGCACATGAACCATTGTAAGAGTTAGAGAATTGAATATGAAATTGATGCCATGGATTCTTATATGTTGGCTTGGATACAAAAAGAAAAATAGAAAAATTGATGCCATGGATTCTTATAGGTTGGCTTGGATACAAAGAGAAAAATAGAACTTTCATTAAGGATAAATGGGTGACACCCGTATAATCTAATCAGGTAAGTGGTCTTACTATAGGATAGGCTGAAAATTGTATGAGTTATAATGATGTATGAACTATGTCGTACGATGCGGCTTATGAGTTATGATGGTGTGGGTTACGATACTTGATGATGTGCGCAGTATATATATATTTTGATGAATGACGTACTTGATACGTTTGATGCACTTTGTGGCAATATGATGAGTATGATGATTGCGTGATGTTTACCTTAATATGATGATGTTTTCCATATTGAGCATGCTATAAAATGATGAGTGCCATATTGCATCATGTCGTTAGATCGACATAGAACACAACCCTAAGAGCGTGAAAATGATATTAATATAAATATCCACGAGTATGTGTTACCTAGAGTAACAAAGAGATGAGACTAGAGGGTGGTGTCAGAAGAGACATTAAGATGGATTTAGCGGGACCTCATGCATATTGTATGTCCATAAGCATAGGGCTACTTCCCCTAGAGATGATAAGTGCAGACGTGCACCGTATGATGAGTGTGAATGCGCACAGGTGCGAATGACACAGATGAGGGTGTTCATGAGGCGCATGAGACTATGGGGTTCCGTTGACCTCCGGACGTTGCTACAGATTAGCTTGACCAGAGGGTCCAGGGGGTGTGCGAGCGCCCTGGGGATTCACACTCGCACGTGTGAGTCATGTGTAGGGAAGTACTACACATCCAATTTGTTCGAGATTGGAGGCCACCCCCTAAGATGATGAGCGATAGGTCCCTAAATCATGATTGCATGGTTTGCATTTGCATGGCCCCTATAGTGGGACCACTTAATGAGTATTCTTTGAAATACTCAGGCCGTGTGCCACATCATTTTTCAGGTAAAGGCAAAGCGCACTTGTACGGAGGACGGCGGCATCGCAAACAGAGACTGTGGCACGTGCATAGGATAGACTCATATTTAAATTCTTAGTTTTAAGTTAGAATAAGTTCTTTTACATCCATTGTTTTAAATTATTTTGTATTTGTCTTTTTTTTTAAGCTAAATTTTCGTATTTTGTATTTAAACACATCTGGCTGTGTTTTTAGAGAAAAAGTTGTTTTAAACATTTTTCGAAGTTTACGTTATAAATGATGTTCATGTAAGAGTTATATTTACATTATAGATGAGCATGAGACGTTAGTGACGACTCTAGATACGTAGAAATTTAGGGTCGTTACAATAAGATATCATAATATATATTTAATTAATTTGAATCTCATTCAAATTTCAAATATATATTTATTTAATATATCAAAATACATTGATTTAATATTTAATTATATCAAATACAATAACTATATTTTTCTTTTAATATATCTAATATATTAAATATTAATTTGAAACCTTCAAATTCATATATTTTTCTCCATTTATATTTAAAATATCTAATATATTAAATATTAATTTGAACTATTCAAATTAAATATATTTTATCTATTTATTTAATATATCTAATATATCTAATATTAATTTAACATTTCAAATTAAATTTATTAGGTAATATACTTCATATATTAAATATCTATTTGAACCCTTCAAATTTTCTTTCAAATAAATTGAACTTTTAACATTACTATGAGCTAGCAAGGGACCTTATGGACATCCTATGATATAAAATTAATTAATTAAACTCTTTAATTAATCAATTTCCATTATTAACTATAGATCACTCCACTATAGACCTAAAATTGCACTCTTATACACTGTAGGACAAGTTATGTCCATTTATATAATCATTACAAGAAAGTTATCCTTCACGAGTTGTTCATAATTATAACTTGGTCAAAAGTCCGTTTTACCCAGTAATTACATCTTTCACCTTAAGTACCATTGATTCTTTAATGAACAATTTGTTTATGATCCAATCATAAACCAAGTCCCTCTCGGGTCAATGAGAGGGCGGGACCCCGTTGTTCAAGTCCCGAAATCAGTACTTAAGAGAACAACTCATCTACTTTCCTTATATGGAAAGGAGCGAATTCCATCTCATGATATTATGTTCCTAACTTCTGATCAAGTCCCCAAGATGGTAGGCATGTTGAATCGGCTAAAAAAGTCATTCTCACCAATGTAAATCAAAGAACAAGCCCTCATAGGCAGGAGTTCATAATTCAGATTTTTTCCATTTTTGCCTTGTTTGGTTAAGATTTTTTTTTTTTTTTTTTATTTTATATAAATGACAAGATATTAGGTTATGCATTTATTCTTGTCGGAAAAGGTGCAATTTTAGGTTATTACCTTAATTGAAATTGTAAGAATTCGAGTTTCTAGAATAAATAAAATCAAATAAAAAAAATAATTAAATGTAATCTCCCCACAATCGAAGGATTTTGTGAGATTTTTATTACCTAATAGAAACATTCCTATTTCTCTTATAGTTTCCTTATCCTAAAACCCTAGAATGCCTGATTGTTAAATGTCTTGAGATTATTTTTAAATTCCTATGCCCAACCTTTTACATCCTTGAAAACGATTTCTCTCCAAACTTTCCTCCGGAACGTTGGGGTTGCTCTTCGGAGGAAGAATCGAGTGGAAGTAAGGTATTGATGTCGGGATCATTGTGTCAAAGAAGGTTGACTGTCGAAAATCAATGTTGAGGACGTTGTGGGATAGTCGATGCGTCGCCGGAATCGAGGAGGCGGAAACTAGGATTTCGTCGCTTGTCGGGTAAGGAAGGCAAGGTATTTGGAACCGGGTTGAGCCGCAAACACATGCCCAACAGCTTTGCACACATACACAGTGCGGCTCGGCTCGCACAGGTACGAAATCGGCTCGGTTCCGTCAATTCCCGCAGCTTGGCTTGGCGGCTTAGTTGGTCGGCTCGGCAGCTCGGCTTATCGGCTCAATATCATTATAATATATCGATTCCAAGGTTTTTGACCCTTCCGAAGCTGTTTCTGCCCTTAGTTTTACCATCTGAGGTCAGTATGGTTCCTAACCGTCAAAGACAGATTGGGTTGGGAGTTTATTTCGATAAATAGCGTGAGATTTAGTTAGGGTATGTTATGAAAGGCTTCTAAGTTTTTATGTAGTTATTATAGGACGTATTTAACCGTTGGGATTAGCTTGTTGTGAGTGACTTCGGCCAAGGTCATCGAGGTAAGTGACCTTACTGTTGGAGTTAGCTTACTACGTGTTGTATGATGGTGCGTGTCCTGTGGCCCCGACATGCACCATGTTTTATGTGATATGACTATATGATGTATGAATTATGTGACTGTTTATGCTATGAAACGTTATGGGTTATGTTGACTATTGACTGTTTATGTTATGTGAAGTTATGAATGATATGCTAGTAATATATGTCATGAAAATGTTGATCGATGCCATGGATACACGTAATATTATCGAGTCATGTCATGAGATGTTTATGCAACTGGAATGTACTTTCATGTTATGTAATATACCATGTAATGTAAGTCATGTGAGATGCCATGTAATGTAAGAAACGTATATGCGATGTTAGCACTGCTTATGTAATGTCACGTTAGATATGTTAAGGGACCTCATGCATATATGTATGTCATGTGCATCGGGATCCTTCCCCTTTATGATACGAAAGAATGAATTATGATATTTATGTTCGCCATGATATCATGCGGGCCCTTTTCATTTCTGTGGTGTTTGGCGACGTGTAACACGTTGTGCCCGACCAAGCCAGGCCCAGGGGGTATGTATACAAGCCCGCCTCGTGGGTCCATGTACGCGTACATGGGCCGTGTGTGAAGGAGTACCACATATCCAACCCTACCCAGCATAGAAAAGCACCTAAGGCCATGTAAAGTTTATGAAAAGTTAGGTCCCGCTCATATGTTGCATGTGTTTGCATTCGTAACCCCAACAGTGGGGTGACTTACTGAGTATTTCATAAAATACTCAAGCCACGTGCTACCTACATTTTTCAGGTAAAGGCAAGGCGCCAATGTACTGTTGACGGCGGAGCTGAGACACCATGAAAGTTGGAGATGGGATATTTTTAAGAGTTTACGTTTATTTCACTATTTTAAGTTATAACATTGAGTATTGTTTTATTTAGATTTATTTTGAATTCAATTATTGAAGGTTTATTTTCGAGATAGGTTTGTTTTTGGATTTATGAATATTTATGAAAGACTTTGTTGTGTTTTTCCAAGGTTACTTATGATGAGCTCCGCGTAATGAATTATGTATGCATGGGTGACGTCACTAATTAGGTTAGAAAATTAGGGGCGTTACAATAACTCACTCAGGATTAAGATCGAGTTGCATATGATCATCATGTGAAATATTAATTTTCTTAGTTAACGAATTTATAAGAGTGATTAAATATTTCTTGGTCCAGTTATATACAAAACTCATTGTATAAGATAAGGGTGTACATGGTCTGGGTTGGAGGATCTTTTTGACCCAACCCAAAAAAATTTTTAACCCAACCCAACCCTCTATTTTCGGGTTGGATTCAGGTTGAGTTCAGGTTGGTCCAAAAAAATTAAAAAAAAAATAATAATAATTTGTATAACCTAAAATGATAAAACAATTACTATCTCTAAGTTGTAGATAAAAAATATCAAACTCTCTATTGCATCCATATTATCACCTATAAATATATTAATTCTAAAGTTACCACATTTAATTAAATTATCTACATTCACAATATATAAGCATTCAACAAAATGTCTAAAAATTCACCTATATCAATCAATTCCAAAGTTACAACATTCAACAAAATATTTAAAAGTTTTACATTATCCAACTCTCTCTTCTATTCTTAATTCCTACAAAAGAAAAATAGCATCTTGAAAGTTAGTATTGTTTTAAAATTGTTTGAATAAAGCATAGTGTAACTTCAAATATTTTACTTTACATTGAAAAATAATTATTCTTGCATGAGGTTGGTGGAACTTGAAGGTCTTAAATCATCTGAAAAATAAAATATAAATTGTGATATAACAATACAGATATCTTAACAAATAGACAATAAATAGATTTGGAGTTACCTGTCTCAATCTTGAAACAAATCTCCAAATCTTCAAGTTGTTGAGGAATATCTATACTCATTTTCTACGGATACAATTTTCTATACATATCAGAGCTTCCACTGTTTTAAGTGTCAAAGAGCTCCTAAAAGAATCAAGAATCCTCCCCCTCGTGCTAAATGCTGATTCAGAAGATACAGTCAACACTGAAACGGCCAAAACATCTTGGGCAATCTTCGATAAAACTCTATATTTAAACTCATTTGCTTTCCACCATGCCAAAACATCAAAATCATCATTCAAGTTCTTCATTAGGGTCAGATAAATATCGATCCACATCATTCTTTAACTCGAGTGAATGTTGCTCTTCTCTTCTTCGTTTGTATCTTGAATAATACTAATATTGAATCACTCAAATTCTTTTCATCAATTGTGTCCATCTCCATACTCATGGACTTAGAAGTGAGTCTTGATTCAGATTGATGATGATCTTGGGCATTATCATAAAACCTATAGTAATCATACAAACGAATTAAATAATTCTTTATGCCATCCACCATCAATTTAGCCATAGCATCTTCATAAATATTCGAAAAGCAAAATGATATGTAATCCAATTTGTAACGAGGATCGGGTACCACTGCTATGAATATCAACTTATTAATTCTTTCCACTGAGCCCCAATATTTGTCATACTTATCTTTCATATTTGAACTCATGTTACTTAAAACAGAGTTCACATTTGTACTCCACTAAATTAAAAGTTCTCCAATACCCCAAACTTCATGAAAATAAGAATTGGAAGTCACATATAAAGAACCACTTATCTTCGTAGTGACATCATAGAGAACCTTCAAAAACTTTACAAACACTGCAACGTTTTTCCAATCATCAATGGTTGGTGGCCATATTCTTTTATTTCCATGATCCCCTCTCTCAAGTAATCAATATAATCCAATTCTTCCTCCTCTAATACTTTGAAAGCTTTTTCAAATTTTAAGGCACGATCAATCATCAAATAAGTGGAATTCCATCGAGTCGTCACATCCAAACAAACGAGTGCTTTACATTTAATTTTTTCTTGTTCAACACGATCTTTAAATTTTGTCAATCTCATGGGGGATTCTAACATACCTCACGGCATTGCGAACACTATAAATGGAGTCATGCATTTCTTTAAGCCCTTCATTCACAATCAAATTAATTATGTAAGCACAACACCTCATGTGTAATATTTCTCCGTCTAAGACAAGTGAATTCCAACTTCTAAGCCTTCTCATACTATATGAAATACCTATACCATTCGAACTTGCATTATCAACTGTGATAGAGAAAACCTTATTGATTCTCCATTCCAATAAACAACTCTCAATAATCTTACCAATACTCTCCCTTGTGGTTAGCAACTTGACAAAAGTTGAGAATTCTTTTATGCAAATTCCATTCTGAATGAATAAAATGTGTTGTGATTACCATGTAATTAATGTTTTGCAACGAAGTCCATGTGTCAGTGGTAAGACAAACCCTCTTTCAACTTCTTTTTTTCTTGTAGATAGAGCTGAAATATATCTCTAGCAATGGTTACCCTTGACCGAGGGTCAAACTTAGGACATGCAATACTACAAAACAATTTGAAACCCTCCTTCTCTACGAATTTAAATGATAATTCATCCATAATTATCATCTAGGCACATGGTGCTCTACATCTTGTTTGACTAAATAATGAAGTAATAATATTACTCTCACCCTTTCCATCTATTCAACGTTGAAAACTTAGAGTAGTTTGTCCTTTGTCCTCCACCTTATATGTGTACTTCCTACACTAATTTTTTAACTGCTTCCATAACGTGCTAGTTCCACAAGAATTAGTATTACAAGCATACTCTTTAGAACAATAGTTGCACTTGCACCTTTTATTATTGTTCTCTAATCTTGTAAAGTGATCCCACACGGTTGATTTACTGAGTTTCTTCTTCTTAAATTCAGATTGGGTAGCCAATGGTGGTTTCGATGTATTATAATTACTAGAGCTACTTGCACATACCGTTGCACTATTGTTTTCCATCTATAAAAAGTAAAATAGAACTATTATGATTCAAACATTTAACTTAATATGAACAATTATCATAGAATGCATCAAGGTTAAAATTTACGATCAATTTTTGCAAGGGAATATAACAAAAAGAGAAAAAGCTTACCCGTTACGGCGTTCTAGGAGACTAAAGAGAGAAAGACGGTGCGCGAGAAAGAAACAAGACAAAGAACGCGAGAGAATGCTATTGAGATCAAATTCCTTGTGAGAGACTAAGTGTCGAAAGAGATTTGTATTTTGTGGAGAGGCTGAAAGTAGAGAGGTAAGGAGAGGAATGGATGAATGGATTGTAGAGAGGTAGGGAGAAAAATGGATGAATGGATTGGAGTAGAGAGAGGAATGAATAGCAGTAGAGAGAGGAATAGATTGAAATGAATTGCAGAGGAGAGTAGATGATTGCAGAGGAATGAATGACAGAATAAAATGAATTGCAAAAGAATGGATTGCAGAGTTAAATGAATTGAAGAGAGGTATGGATGAAATTTGTGTAAAAATTTAAAATAAGAGCCTTGCCGAGGAAGAGTGCTACCGACAAGAACTCAACACATAGTAGGGAGGGAAAGAGAGGGTAACTAAGCCCATAGCAGAGAGAGAAAGAGAAATTCCAACCATAGCAGAGAGTGAAAGAGAAATTTCTTTCGCTACTGAAGTAATTTTTGGGTTGTGAAATGTTAGGTTGGGTTTGGGCTTGGGCTTTGGTGACAAACTGTATATTGGGCTTTGACTTTGGGCCTTTGGGCTTTAATTTTTTTTTTATATATTTTTGGGTTGAGCCGGGTTGACCCAATCATTTTCTTTTGGTACCCGAACCCAACCCAAATCAGATCAAGTTAAAAAAAAAATAGACCCAACCCAAACTTGAAATCCAACACAACCCAACCCAACCCAACCTTTATATTTTGGGTTGGGTTCTCGAGTTTCCGGGTTGGGTGTACACCCCTAGTATAAGATACCCCACTTACATGTCTCCACATGAACGATTTGGATCAAATCATTTGTAACGATTACAAAGTGGGTCGTATCAATTGTGTTACCACATACAGTTCAAGATTACATTAATAACCTCAGATTTTCATACCATGGATAACAATTAAATTACAAATAAAATAATAAAATTATTTTTAAAAACTAAATAATTAATTACTAAATCGTAGGGCGTAAATCTCAACATATCAAATATAATGAAGAACAAATATTTATAGTGCATCTTGTATCAACTATTTAGACAGTGTCATTTATTCTCCATAAAAAAATTAGGTAAACCAAATTTACTTTCATTTAAATCACCTCTTTAGGGTACGAGACTCTTTCTTTTCTTGTTATGGTTTTTGTTATAAGTGCTTAGACCCTTTAGTTCTATTCTTAACTATTTACAAGTGTTTAAATCACATTGGTCCTTAGATTCTGAAACCTTGGTTATGGTCTAAGAGCCTAATACTAAGATTATTATTCTTAGAACTTTGATCTTGATCCATGTTCTCGTCCTTGATCATTGTCTTGTTCTTAGTTACTTTCTAGGTTCTTGCTCTATTCTTGGTTTGTTCTCTAAGACACTCCCTCTAAGATTTGCGGTATCAATCATGAACCTGACAACCTATGTCCAAGGCTTACTGCGTTCCGAGCAACACAGTCTTAACCTATGTTAAAGGCTTCATGCGTTTCAATCGACGTAATCTGAACCCACATCTTAGGGCTTGCCCTTCGATAAGGTCTGAAAACCTACATCTAAGGCTTCTTACATTCCAAGCGATGTGGTCTAATTCTATATTCAGGGCTTGCCCTGTGATATGGTCTGAATACTTATGCCCAAGGCTTCATGCGTTTCAAGAGGCATAGTCTGAATACCTACATTCAAGGCATTATGCATTCCAAGCAGTGTAACCTAAAATTTTTCATGCAGGCCTTGCTCTGTGATACAACCTGAATACCTATGCCCATGGCTTCATACGTTTCGAGCAACATAGTCTGAGTCATAAACACCTTGTACTGTGGGAGGCCTTAGGAGTTTTCTTGGGTTTCTAAGTTTTAGGACATTGGTCCCTTTCTCTTGAGTGGTACCTATCATGCTTCTTACCTTGGCAGTTGTAGAGCTTGTGTGTGCTATTGTTCTTGGTTCTCACTCTTGTAAGTTCTAAGGTTTCAATAATTCCTTGAGGCATAAATTGTAACATGCATTCATAAACCTATAATTTCATCATAATAACATGTTTGAGTTATGCTAAACCATCATAAAGTTGTAATAAATTTTGTTAGAGAGTTCTAGAAGAGTTTTCAAAAATCACAAGTGCCTTAGGGGCATTTTGGTCATTTTACCCATAATTCTTGGTTTAACTACTTAGCGTGTTCCAATGGCTTTCAAACTTCAAAAAATCATCAAATATCATAAAATAATATATATCAGATAGTTTCATACCATTTGGAGGTCATTTAGGTCACGAACCGAAGGTAAATTATCTTAAGAGCATTATGATCATTTTACATCATTTCTTCCCTTACCCAATTACCATCAAATTTCATAAATAATCTCAGTATGCTATAATATGCTAATAATTAAAACTTTATAGACAGTGGAGTTCATTGAGTGAGTTATTTTAACATTACTTAAATTCCAGGCAATTTGATCGGTTTAAGGCTTTAACTCACGGTTCTTGGTGTTTTTCTTTCATATTTCCTTAATTCATAATGGTTTAATGCTCATACAAAAATCTAAGTGATTCCTATGAGTATTTCTTAAGAAAAGTCCCAGATGGCTACTTACCTCATTGTTGACGTTCGAGACCTTCGTTGATACGATAAGGAATCAACTACAAGGGGAATAAGATTCGGATTACCTTGTAGATCGAATATCTCAAGCCAAAAACACTTTGTTTGAGATTCGAATCACTCCAGAAGCAAGATCGATCATGTCTAGCTTCAATGATTCTACATGCAACCTAAACTACATAGAGTTGCAAATAATCTTAGCCATTGGCTAAATAAAAGCACAAATGCTTCTTTTAATATATCTTCCAAGTCTTCCTTACAAATACAACATACATGGCTTTATATAGCCTCAAAATGAAACTATTAGAGGCATTCCAAAAGTTGTAACATTCATACTTAATGACCATAATTAGCCATTAGGTAAATGTAACCTAAAGTAAATAAAATGTCTTAAAATACAATAACAATAAATTACTTTAAATTGTAACCCACCCAAAATTTATAACCATCAAACTTCATTCCTCTCAATGTGACATGAATTGCAACCTCTTTTGATAATTTTGACAACATTTTCTTCACATCTTCATTAAAGTATATTGTATGAATGATGTCTCTTGGTTCATATCATTCTCCACTTCTTCAAGAGGATTCGTCCTCGAATCTATTTGTGAAACTTTGCTGCAAAACATAAGATATGGAAATACAAAGGCCCTCACAACAATCTCTCATGTGTATACACTCAAGGATTTTTTTTTTCAGGCCACTCTGTTTGCACTCATTTACACAAATGAAGCTCTCAATCTCACCTCTCAAAATTTTGAATAGAGCAAAGATTGAATTTTGAACTCTGGGTCGATTAAAATCTAAAAAGATGAAAGTAAAAAAAATCAAATTGAAAAAAAAAATGCAAAGGAAACATATATCCGATCTTGAGCCTGAAGCTCTGATACCAAATGATAAGATAAGGAATCAACTACAAGGGGAATAAGATTCGGATTACCTTGTAGATCGAATATCTCAATGATAAGATAAGGAATCAACTACAAGGGGAATAAGATTCGGATTACCTTGTAGATCGAATATCTCAAGCCAAAAACACTTTGTTTGAGATTCGAATCACTCCAGAAGCAAGATCGATCATGTCTAACTTCAATGATTCTACATGCAACCTAAACTACATAGAGTTGCAAATAATCTTAGCCATTGGCTAAATAAAAGCACAAATGCTTCTTTTAATATATCTTCCAAGTCTTCCTTACAAATACAACATACATGGCTTTATATAGCCTCAAAATGAAACTATTAGAGGCATTCCAAAAGTTGTAACATTCATACTTAATGACCATAATTAGCCATTAGGTAAATGTAACCTAAAGTAAATAAAATGTCTTAAAATACAATAACAATAAATTACTTTAAATTGTAACCCACCCAAAATTTATAACCATCAAACTTCATTCCTCTCAATGTGACATGAATTGCAACCTCTTTTGATAATTTTGACAACATTTTCTTCACATCTTCATTGAAGTATATTGTATGAATGATGTCTCTTGGTTCATATCATTCGTTCTCGAGTTTCGGTATCATAATTACTTCAAATTTTCTTCCTCAGATTCCTTATTATGTCTAGGTTCTGGAACTATAATTTTTTTTCTTTTTATGAGAACAGGTATAGAAGAGGTTTAAAATTGAGAAAAATCGAGGAAAGGTTGGATTGTAGTTTGACATGGCTAGTTCAACTAAACCGGCCACGTCATCGTCTTCTTCCTTTGGACGGGTAGAAGACACGTGTTTTGTATTGTGCTGCCATCTAAAACTCGTCTTCTACAGCTCCATTTACAACATTTCTTCCCTCGATTTCTTCATGAAACTTAAGGATGGTGTTACAAGAAAGAGCTAATGATTGATTTCATATCTTCTTGTGTATTGTAGCATAAGATATTCGCCTCCAAAATTCATCCATAATATGCTCTCGTTGGAGCTCAAAACAGGGGATTCTTTATTGGGCCACCGATTCTAGGGATTTTCAAGGTCCTCTTTCTTCAAGGAACCTCTTCCTTATCTTTCCCTCAAGTTAAAGGAATTGGTTTGGAGAAACATCTTTGAGCGTGAAACCTTAATGTTAGCTTTTTAACCCTTGATCTCATTTTAATTAATTAATTAATTAATTGATGTTTTGATGATAACAAACTACTTTTAATTATTAACTATTTTCAGTATTTTGAACGGTCTACCGTATAAGGTTAAGAATAATAATTTCAACGACTTTTCAATCTCTCGCTAAAATAAAGAAATTACAATCAAGACAACATACGTGACGTTATGATGTGACAGCTAAATCAAAATGATGAGAACAAATCAAAGTATGACACTTATAATTTTGGAAGAGTACGAAAAGGGTGAGTTTTTCTTATTATTATATTTCTAAATAAAATTATTTTTACAAAATATAAATTTGAATCTAACCATTACTTACGTCGATTATTATTATTATTATATTGTATTATTATATTATTATATTATTATATTTTAAATTTTTGGTGGTTACTCACCTACCTTTTATTATTATTATATTATAATATTTATAATAAATTTTAAAATTTTAATTTAATCGTTATTTACATAACTTTTTATTATTATTATATCATTATATTTATAATAAATTTTTAATTTGTTATTAGGCTGTTTTTCACCTTGGTTTTTATTATTTTTATATTAAAAAAATTAAATAAATGAATTTAGAAAATTTTCTTATTTATTTACTTTTAATCTCCACCTTCTATTATTCCTAACACAATCAATGATCCATATTAACTCCTACATTTTACCACTTTTCTCCCCTATATAAACTCATCAACTTTCCCACATTTTTAACACACAACTTCTATAAAATCTCCGATCTTCATTTATTTAAAGTCTCCATTGTTGATCTCTCAAGCTTCCAATTTTATTTTTATTCATCCTATTCTTGAGAGAGATTTTTTATTGTAGGGTGAGAAAATAGTTGTGAGTGCTTCAAATTGTAAATCTTATTTTTTATTGTAGGGTGAGAAAATAGTTGTGAGTGTTTCAAATTGTAAATCTACTCTTGGAGAGAGTTGTGGTATGTTACTATCAAATTCAAATACTTGTACCGGTTTGATCCTGGGTCGTGGAAAGGATTGAGTTTGCTCTTGAACTCGTAAAAAGAGCGGTGTAGTAGTTTGACTCTGATTCGTGGAAAGAGTTGAGAAAGTTGTTTATTCAAATTCCCAAGAGGCGCTTGGGGAGTGGAGTAGGTCGAGTTTAACCAAACCACCGTAAAACTATTTTAACTTGAATTATTTTGACTTCAATTATTTTGTTGGAGTCATCTCCTACTCATTTGTAAAAAGTTTCATAATTAGAAAAATTAATCACATTTAAATACTTTTATCGTTAAAACCCTATTCACCCCTTCTCGGGTTGTCATACCGATCCAACACTTAATTTTGAAAAATTGTCCTCAGTTTGCAACTCGCCCGAAAACTTAAAATTTTCTTTTATTGGGCAGCTCGTTCTACAACGTTTTAGCTCTCGATTCCTTCACCAAAGTTACTCAATTTGATCCGCTGACCCTAAAGGAATTCTAAATTTGAATGAAAATGGACCATAGATAGGAATTCGATACTTACCGCCAAATTCTAACTGAAACGGATTTCCTTCCATTGAGCACATTCTTGAGGTTATTTCTCTTCATTGTCTTCTATGGAAATGTTCCTTTCAGATGTAGAAACTGATAGGGATTGGTCTGGATCGAAGAATTTGTGTATAAGCTCAGAGTGGATTTTAAAGCTTACTTTAAAGTTCTTCAATGGAGGATTGGATTGGGGGAATGGTTTGTTGGCACTCTTTGTAACGCTCCTAATTTTCTTAACCTAATTAGTGATGTCAACCTATGCATGCTTAGGTCATATATGCGAAAATTCATAACAAATACCTTTCAAATAAAGCCATGGACTTACATATTCAATTCAAAACACGAAACTAAACATAACATAGTTTTAAATATAAATCAAACGGGCATAAGACACCTAACAACTACTAATTGAAATTCAATGCCACCTATCAACTACTAATTAAAATATCATGCTTTATTTTGACTTCCATGACCTTCCCAGCGTTCACCGTCATCCGTGCATAGGAGCTTGAGCTTTACCTGAAAATTTAAGGGTAGCACGTGACTTGAGTATTTTATAAAATACTCAGTAAGTCACCCTACTGTTGGGGTTAAATATGCAAACACACACAATACATGAGTGAGAACTATCTTTTATAAACATAGTATAACCTTTGGCCCTTTCCAATGTTGGGCAGGATTGGATGCATGGTACTTCTCCATACATGGCCCACGTACACGCACATAGGCCCATTAGGCGGGCTCGTATACGTACCCCTTGGGCTTGACTTGATCGAGCACAACGCATTACATGTCCCCGGATGCCACAAAAAATAAAATGCCCACATGATTTCATGGTGAACATAAATATCATACGTACGCGTCCGTAATATCATAACATAATGATAAAATATCCCGATACACATGACATACATACATGCATGAGGTCCCATGATTTACATTCACAACATAATATTTGTTTCATTTCCTTTCTCTTTTCATTCATGACATAATTCATGTATGCAACATGTACGCATGACAAACATCTCATAATCCATCACAAACTTTACATGTAAGACATTACATTTCATACGTGACATTTCACTTCGTTCGTAAAAATAGTGTAATGGATATACATGCATGCGTGGCATACATCTCATGACAATACAAAGAACAAATAAGCATCACATAACATAAGCGTTACACATATAATATGGTTCATGTAGAAGCTACAGGGCATGCACCATCATACATCAATCGATGATCTAACTCCAACAATAAGGCCGCTTACTTGGTTGGTCTTGGCTGAAGTCACTAATGATAGTTGCTTCGAAACTATATTCCAACGTCTAATTCTCACCTATAACAATTCATATGACACATTTAGGGCCTAATAATATCTTAACCTAATTAAGCATAATTAATTCCAATATAAGCACTAAAGCTAATTAAACTTGGGTGAATAGGAGTGAGGTAAAAACTGGCTTTAGGAGGGTCGAAAACCTAGGAAACCGTATATTATTTGTATACCAAGCCGCCTAAGTCAAGAAGCCGAGCTAAACGAAATGAGGAGCCGAGTCGAAGCAAGCCATCGTGCGAGCTGAAGCTGAGCCACGGTTGAATTAGGGCACGTGTTGGTCATGTGCTGAGCAAAGAGAGCACGTGAGTTGACATTCGGGTTGGGGCGTGAGTGTTGGGTCGGTGCGTGGCCCACTAGATTCCTACGTATGTGTTGGGCTTGGGCCGCAATGACTGGGCCGTTGGAATTAGGCCACAACCAAGGCGACAACGAGAGCAACTCGAGAATGCAACCCAAAATCGAGACCCATCGGTTCGTCTTCCTCACCCGAAACGCAGACCGAAACCCTAGTTTTTTCCCTCTTCGCCTTTCGACGAAATGCCAATGACTCTGACACCGTTACCGGCATGATTCTATCGTCGTTTGTTCACCCCTCGTTCCTATAACGTAGTTACTCACTCCCCTACCCTTAAATCACTAAATACCTCACCAAAACTCAGATCTTCGCTAACATAAACCCTCGGCTCCTTCTCCAAAAATCTCTATGTTTCTCTCATGATTGAGGTTGTATCTTTTTGAAAGAAAATGTTTGTGTTGGTGCTGGAAGATTTTAGAATGGAGAAACTTAAAGGGGTTGGAGGATGTTTCAATTAAGAAAATAAATGCTTCGTCCACAATTTCTGGCCAAATTGAATATTTGTAGAAGCTATGGGAACAAGTTTGAAGGGAAAGGGTGGAGAATTGCTCTCAAATTTGGAAGAAATCTAAGAGTAGGAGACCCAAAATCTAAATGCTTATTGCTTGTGATTGGGAGCTTGATTCAACTCGATTTTTGTTTCATAATATTGCCCAAACTTCAGACTTTATAGAGGAAGCCTACACCCACGTTGAAGCTTCCATAATGATTTGGAGATTGAGTTTTTTTAGGGTCTGAAATATCCTCACCGATCACCAAGCTACAGACTTTTAATTTGAATTCTGACAGTTGGATATGATGATCTATGAACTTTCTAAATGATGTCCAATTTTGAAGGAGATCCAATAGATTTTGTGTAGAAGGTCACGCATGGAAGTTTTGATTAGGGGCCAAGGGCATTTTCGTAATTATCCATATTTTAGGTATTTTGGTACTTTGTCATTTCCGGAATATTTTATTTTTTTCTGGACAAATCTAAAAAATATTCTAAAAATTCTTCTTCCTTTGCAGGTCAATTTGCCCTTTGTAAAACCACCCCTTTTCGTCTTTTTGGTTGCCCTTTGTAAAATTACTTCTTAGGTTCCTTGAGCTTGCTTAAATGTCTTAGTTCCTCTCATTGGATCATTTGGGTCTTATATGGGTGACTTATTCTTATTGAAGTTAATTTCTTTCACTTTGGGGTGTTACATTAAACCTCATCTTCATTATCAGACATCGAGAACAAGATTAAATGAACATTGACTCAAAAAAGTTAACGACTTCGTCTTAGGCCAACAAGGTAAGTGCACTTATTATTGGAATGCCTTCGAGCTAGATTGGATGAATTGAGTATTGTATGAATGATACATACCCTGTGAACTATTTACGCATTATTTTATAATATTTGATATGTTATAACTATGTTGATGAGTGCAATGTGATGCATGTATTTCCAGTATGCTAGTTCATATATGTTATGTAACCATGTTCACGATCATGCCTATGAGACATTGGTGAGCCATGTATGACAATAATGAAATATATGTCACGTACACAGATGTATTTCTCTTAAAAAAGTTATATCATGAAAAAAATAAAATATGACGTGTATCATAACCATGTAGTATGATTGGAAATTATGAGACCTAATGCATGCGGTGTGTCATGAGCACGGGATTGCGGATAGCAAGAGCATTTAGTTAAGAAACTTGTATTTAACGAACGGGCAAGACTGGATGACATGGATGGATAAAGGAGGGACCCACTAAAAGAGAGAAAGGGAAGGGGTGAGGGTGTACCATAAATCCAGTGGGGTTCGAAGCATAGGGCAACCGTAGCAGCAATATGGAGGCGCTCGATCTCTGCCGTTGCCTCTGAGTCCCCCTCATTCCCTTCTCTTCCATTTTCGCCTCTCTCTCTCTCTCTCGCTCTCTCTCACAGGCAAGCTTGTTCTTCATTTCCTTCAATTTATCTGTTTGCTTGTTACTTTGAAGATACTTTGAGCACCAGAAAATCGAAGTGTTGTTTGTTTTAATCTACTCTTTTTTTGGGGGGTTTTTGCTGTGCTTGTTGAGTCGACGAAGTAGTCTAGGGTTTTTTTTTTTCTCTCTTTTCATTGGTTGAATTGTGAGCTCTTTTGTGGTGCTCTGATTTGGATTTTTTGTTTTCAATTCTTTTTGGGTGTTTTCGGCTTTCGGTTTTGAGTGGTCAATTTTTTGTTTTGGGTTTTAAGCATGCAATGTAGCAGAATATGCACTTTTGTTTTTGTTTTTTTTGTTTTCAATTAGTTCAATCTCAGAGAACTGTTTTGCTTTGAACAACTGGGATTGCCGAACCTTTGGTAATACTAACTTGGGTTTCGTTTTTTATTTTGCTGCAAGCAGTTCAGGATGACTGAACCATCAAAAGTTATTCACGTCCGAAATGTTGGTCATGAAATATCCGAGGTCCGTTCTCATTCTCTCTCTCTCGCAACTTCAAATTCAATTGATAATTTTTTAATTTTGAATCATCTCTGCAAATGTGTATTGGTAGATGAGCTATTGCCATGGCAAATGCCATGTTGGATGTCTTACGATTGTTTATAACCAAGATAATGGCTGGTCTATGCTTCACTTGAGGCTAAGTTACCTTGAAATTATGATTGCTCTTGATGTAATTTACATCCATTTTTTTGTTAAAGAACCATTCTTTCATTAAAAGAATGAAAGAATACAAGAGCATTCAAAAGACAAGTCTCTACAAAGAAAAGGGAGTCCAACCCGACCTACATAAATCGACTCCATTTCAAAAGAACAATGCCAAGATCATAATTACAAAGACAATTAGAGATTGAATCTCACAAGGATTCAGAAGTACCTTCTTCATCGTAGGTATCTCATCTTCAATTCATGCCCCACAAACCTCGAATGAACTCCACCAACGATCCCAAAGGTTGAACTGACACTCAAGGCAGTAGGTTATTAGACTTCCGAAAAACAATAAATTTGTAAAATCCATTTTTAGGCTCATGGTTTCTCGGAAAACCATAATATTTAAATTGAAAATCTCCATTTGCTTCTCTAATTTCTCTATTTTCTTAAATTGACACAAAACCTGGGGTTTGATTCCAAAATTGATGCAATGAATCAAAAGAAAGAAATCATCAAAAATCTCAACCAAAACATTTACTAATGTTCAGAAGTATATAAATGTGAGAGATTAACTGAAACCAACTAAACTAACTATCATTATTAATAAATTCAGACAAAATTACCAAATAACTCCTAATTATACTTAACGTACGCTACATCATGATAAATAGTTTGATATTTCTATTTGTATCCTTCAGCATTTTATTTCTTTCCATCAAACAATGAGAACTTATTTCTTCTTTCAAAAATAGTTGAACGTTGCTTTGTTGCTTAAAGTAGACCATAAATTGATATATGATTGTGTTAGGTTAGCATACTTGGTGCATTGGGTATTGGTTTGGCTAACATAGTATCGATGTACTTTTTCCTTAGCGAATGGTACAAAACCAATTATTCAGGAGTGAGTAAGTGTTGGGAAGCTCATGGCAAAATTTTGTCTGTGTTTATCAGAAATAAATGCAATAATCCTGTTACAATCTTTGGATATCCAAGAATATATAATCATTTTCTAGCAAAGCAAATATTACCTCAAATATATATATAATTTTTTTTTTTTTTTTGTTGATCAAAGGTAATATTTCAAAGAGATCTATTTTGAGGGTGGCTCTTTATTGTAATGTCTGCAATTCAACTTTTATTTGTATTATTAATGAATTAATGTGTATCTTTGCACATTCTCCCATCTCTCCCGACTTTTTATATCTGTTGACTCCTTTTACATTCTTGCAGAATGATTTGCTTCAGTTATTCCAGCCATTTGGTGTCATAACTAAGCTTGTGATGCTTCGTGCTAAAAATCAGGTTTCATTTAACTCTGATACAGTGACGTCTGATGTTGTCCTATATTTGAGCTAAAGTAGAATATTCATCGTTTTGTCATTTTATCATGAACTCAGGCTCTTATCCAGATGCAAGATGTTCCCTCAGCAGTTAGTGCTTTACAGTTCTTTGCGAATGTTCAACCGAGCATTAGGTATATACTGTTAAAATATATCCTTGAAAATTTGATTTATGTTTTTTATGGGTAGTATTATCATAAGTTGCAGTAGCATGTATTAGTATTATAATCGAGCTCCAATTGTGAAAGTATATAGCAGGAAGGGTGGAGGGTGCATCTGTTAAATAGTTAGGACTCTGAAATATGAGAGGTCTATTTGTAATTTGCAACCGAGAGTGCTGAAGTAAGAGCGATCCTTTAGCTAGTGCTTAGGAGGGGGAGGGGTAGGAGGGAAGTGGAGCAGTTGCTGTCAAATTTTTGCAATACCTAAAGTTAGATCGTTATTTGAAAGTTAATCGTAGTTGTTTTTTTTACACTAAAATCAGTGCTCACTCAAGGTCATTGGGTTCAGAATTAGTGTACTTTTTTCAGTTTTTGGTTACGTTATAATAAGTTGGTACTCTTTTAATAATTTTTCATTTCATCAATAAAATTCTATTTCCTTAAAAGGAAAAAGAGATGGAAACAAGATTAAATGCACTTGAGGAAAAGATAGTGCGCAAGAATCTATTGGGAGCAGTTGAATTAGTTGTTTAAAGAAGGAAGAGGTGTTAGCTCATATTTGAGGAGCCTAAAGTAATAGGGTCAACGAACAAGAAGGAAATGAAGGGAAAGGCAGAATAGGAGCCCTTTCCTGTAATTGTGTTGTTTGTTAGTTTTTTTCCCTTTGGCCTTTTTCATTGGCATTCCTTTTTTGATAAATTTCCCTTGTTTAGTCTTTGGTTCTTCTCATTATGAAGTTTTGTTCTTAAATAAAGTAGAGACATGGGACAGGCACTCTCAAGAGCAGGGCATACTGAAATGATGGATGGAGGGTCTACTAGTAGAACTACTAAGTTCTTGCTGCCAAATGATGTATGATTGAGGAAACTCAAGGTGACTTATTCAATTGAGCTAGATGACAAATATAGGGGAACAGGAATAAAGCTATCTGAGATCATCAGAGGCAATTTTTTTTCATATTTCTAAAATGGGACTCTTTCTAATGGCATCATTTGATCAACCCCTGCCGTTGACTCCACTGAACCAAAATTTCTTCCCAGAGAAACATTTTTTTTAGAACAAACCATTTGGATAGAGCAACCCACTAACAAGAAGGGCACTATGTGAATTATCTCACTCCATGGAAATGATGGTCTTAATAAATTTTTTATTCTAGTGGGTGAAAAATGAAAAGGATGGACAACTTTTCTCAACCTCATTGAAAATGATCCTTCTTCATTCATTAAAAACCCAATCAACTTCGGATTCGAAAGCAGAACAATAAATATTTTCTCCAACCCTCACAACCCATCATTAACAAACCATCACAAAGGCCTGAAAATCTAGAGGCAAATATAGAAACGTACCATTGATCCTCAACAAAAAGGGCAAGACCGTCATTGCAAAGGTTCCCCTCTCCACCATCCCTATCCTATGGGATACAGTGGTGACCATTACTCAGAAATGCTTCTACAACCAACGATTTCCATGATCTAATTCCTTTCAGGGTGGACAAGGCAATCCTCCATTGCATGACAAAGGAGTAGGTTTCTTTACTTGTAACAAAAATGATTGGCAAAATGTGGGAAGCTTTCGGTTGAAAATAGAATCATGGTCAGATGAGGAACACTTGAACAACCTAGTGGTTCCTTCATATGGAGGTTGGATTAAAATAAAAAATCTCTCTTTCAACCGTTGGATATTGAGATGTTACTTTCATAAGAGAAGTTGTACTCATTGATATTTTCCTTAGTAATGGTATTTATACTTGGTCGAACAACAAACCATCGCCCACCATGATCATTAACAGATTTTTGGCTACCAAAGGTCTCCTAGGAGAATTTAGTAATGCTTGTGTTCGAAGGCTGAATAGACCCACATCGAAACATTATCCTATTGTACTTTCCATGGGTTGCATCAAATAAGGCACCTTGCCCTTTTTGTTTTGTGAATATGTGGCTGGATTATTAATTTCTTGCTCACAGTAGAATACTAATGGAAGAGTACATGCCTCCGTAGATGGCTGGGACACGAATTCATTAACTAACTCAAAGGGCTAAAAGAAGTCATCAAGAAATAGAACAGAAAGGAAATTGGACCTATCACATTGGTTCAACATACACATAAGAAGCTCATTAAAGTAGAACTCATCTTTTTGACAGCAATATTGGAGAAAAAAGTATAAAAAACCATGGCTTGAGGAGGGTGACATAAATTCCATATTTTCCCATTACATTATGGCTTCAAAGAAATGAAAGAGTACCATCATGGAAATTCTTTCGACAAGGGGATCCATTATCCCCTTTTCTTTTCATAATAGTAATCGATTGCCTTACCCGCTTACTCACCAAGACCAAATATGAAGGCCAGATAAAGGGCTTCCATGTTGATAACAAAGGCTCAACCACTTGTAGTTTGCGGATGACACAGTTCTCTTCAAATATCTCCTCCACAAAATCATGTTTGATATAGTGGAAACCTTTGAAAGGTTCTAGAGATAAAACATCAACCTCAAAAAAAAAAAAAATAAAAAAAAAAATAAAAATAAAAAAACAGAATCATGGGCATCAATATTAGGATAGAGGACATTGACAACATTGTCAACAAATATGGTTGTAAAAAAGGTGAAGGACCGAATATGTACATGGGATTGCCCTTAAATGGGAGCCCTAATTTCTTCTCCTTTTGGAAAACCGTCATTGAAAAAATAGGAAGAAGGTAATCAACATGGTCATGTTACACACTTTTAAAGCTCGACAACTCAACCTAATACAAGCCACATTGTCTAACCTTCCTACTTACTACATGTCTTTATTCAAAATGCCTCACAAAGTGACTATGAGAATAGAAATATTATTAAGAAACTATCTTTGGAATGAAGGTTCACATCTTGTCTAGGGAGGTATTGGCCTATATTCGATGAAGGAGAAGAATAGAGTCCTCCTTGTCAAATGGATATGGAGATATTATCAGGAAGGAACTGCCTTGTGTAGAAATCTTATAAAGGCTAAATACACTCCTACATCATGTACAAATCGGTCCTCCATCTTCTACAAAGGGGCCATGGAAGTACATAAAAAAGCACTAAAATCTCATCACTAGCCACATTAGCCATAGAGTGGGTGATGGAGGAAATACATCTTTTTGGAATGATCCATGGATTGACAACACCATGCTAGCTTCGTGATATTTTCTTTTGTATAGACTCTCTCATTGCATAATGGCCACGATCAAAGAAACATGAATAGATGTCAATAAATTCTAGGACCTATATCTTCGTAGGAACCTAAAGAATAAGGAAGAATGAGCCGAATTAAGTCTTGACCTCGCCCCAATTGTGCTGTCCCAAGAAGTAGACTCATTGAAATGGTTTCTTAGTGTAGATGGGGTCTTCTCCACTAAATTTTTTATGATGGATAATGGAGGAAAAGGTAGAAGCCATAAAACCCACTAGCGAAGACAATATGGAAAGGAAAATCACTCTAAGAAGGTGAAGTTTTTCCTATGAGAAATGGTGCACTAAGTCATTAGTATAAGTGAAAACTTACAAAAGAAAAAAAAAAAAAAAAAAAA